>NW_025054798.1:0-8278 GCF_019279795.1 Protopterus annectens
GATGAGTGTAAACTTCAACAAATATCTCCTGTTTATGGTTGTGTGTTCTGTGTCAGTTGTGTAGTTACTGTCCAAATGTTTTGTGTGAACACAACAGGGATTATACTGTGCCTGCAGGTTTTGCATGGGATACTTTGCATACAATTGTCAACATCTGTTCATACTGACCTAACACTGTAGTACTGTATAATGTAGTGGTTCAGTACTTTCACTGTGGTGGACAGTATCCTGGGTTTTAGTCCTATCACTGCTTTACATTTCCATAGTGAGCACAACAGCCTAGTTAGGGTCCAGTTGTGCACATCTGCACAAAGGCGGTGCCTCTACAGACCCTGGTAATTACGCCCCATAAGCTTAACAAGTCTAGTCTGCAAAGCTATGGAGAGGATCATAATGGAGCTCATAAACAAAGATATAGGGGACATGCAGACATTGGACCCATGCCAGTTTGGCTTTGTCAAGGGCAGATCATGCCTTTTGAACTTGGTCAACTTCTTCAAAACAGTCACCAAGCCATTGATGAGGAAAGGCAGTCATACAGCCTACCTTGACCTTGCAAAGGCTTTCACACAATACCCCACTGGGTATTGTAGAAAACTACCAACTTAAATGTAAACCCATATGTCACAAGATGGGTTGCAAACTGGCTTAAGGACAGGACCCACAGGGTTAGAGTTGCTGGCACTATGTCAGACTCCAAGCCGGTCACAAGTGGTGTCCCACAGGGCTCGGTCCTTGGCCCCCTATTTTTTGGCATCTACTTCTCAGAAGTACAGGCCAACATGGGAGGACTTTGGCTGACAAAGTTTGCAGATGACTGCAAACTGGGCACCATAGTGGAAAGTGCATCAGACACGGATATCCTTCAGAAGGGACACTCGGATACTGATAGCTGGTGCAAGAGCCATGGCCTGAAGTTAAATGCCAACAAATGTATAGTCATACCCTTCGGGAAAAGCAAGGTAACCCCAAGCTACCATATAGGTGGCAATCCTCTAAGCACAGAAGAGGTTATCAGGGACCTGGGGACCCAGGTTGACAGGCCTTTCTTTGACACTCACATTGCTAAAGTGGTTAGAAAGACCTTCTACATTGCCCACCTGATCATGAAGGGATTCACATCCAGATCTAGTGAGGTCATTGTTCTCCTGTACTCTTCACTTATCAGCCCAATGATCGGGAACAATCCCCCATTGGGGTTGTATCTCCCCCGACTTCTGCAGAAATTGGAAAACCCCAAAAGCCCCTCACCAAAAGGATAAAGGGACTCCAACATTTGTCATATGCTGCCAGATTGAAGAAACTCCAGCTCTATTCAGCCCATACCATCTGCTCAGAGGTGACATGTGCCTGACATACAAGGCCATGTCCAACCAGGAATTAATGGACATGCTCCACCTCAAAAAAAACCAAACCCCCAGAAAAAATTTTAAACCAAGGGATTAAAAAAACCTTGGGGGGATAAAATAGGCCCCATGCTGGGGGAATATTTTTTCCCCCATTCAGAGCCCCTCCCTTTTTAAAATTTGCCTGGGGAAATAGAATTTCCCGGTCCCTTGTGAGGGCAGGGGCACCCTTTTGGGCCTTTTTTTCCAAAGGGGGGTTTGAAACCGGGGTGGTTTTTGGGGAGATGTTTTTAAAAACCCAGGAACCATCCTTCTGTGTTTTTTTGTTGGAAAAACCAAAACCCCTAATCCCACAGTATTGTTTCCAAAAAGGGGGGGGTAAGGCCAAAAACTCCGGGGCCCTGGGCCCTTTTAAAAATCCCTTGGGGCAAAAGGGGTTTTTTTCCTTAACCTTGAATTATTTGCCATGTTGCATTTTTGATATTCCTCTTCCCCGTCATAAAAACACCCCGGGGTAAAAAATTCCCCCACCCCCTTTTGGGGGTTCCTTTGGGAAACACACCCAGGGTCCCTTTAGGATTTCTAATGCGTGGGGTGGTTTGTTTAAAATTGGTAAGGAAAGTTTGCCATGTATGTCATTTTTTGGGTTCGGTCCCTCTGTCTACCCTGCCTTTCAGGTCCCCGGGGTAAATTTTCCATTTTTCCATTTCATCCTTTCTACATCAGGACAGTTCTCTGGGTGGCCAGCATGGCAGTGTGTGGGTTGCACTCTGTTTAATCAGGCAACACTTCATCTGTTAAAGCTTTTTGGGATACCCTGGTGAGCTACTGTTGTGGACGTTACAGTTGATGTAGGCGTCTGCTGAGGTACACCCCACAGGGGCTGTTGTAGTCAATTGTAACGCTGATGAAGGATAACTGCAGAACCACAATGACCTCCCCTTATCTAGATGTCATAACCTTCATGATTAGGTTGGTATATGGATTGTTTCTGTTAACACTACACACACATGTTTTTTGCAGGATATCTATCACCTTGTGTACCCAGGTTTGTCATTACATGTTAAGTATGTAATGGGTTAACACCTATGTGGTAATTGGTGGTCACTTACTGTATATCCACAGAGGTTGACTATACATTTTTCTCCATTTAACATGCTGACATGGCTATGGCACCAGTTGTCTGTTTCTATGTGGCCCTTTTGTGGGATGCTTGTGTCAGCTGGAGTGTCAGATATGTTGGGGTTTGTAGTCCTCTGCAAACATGTTCAGGCACAGTCCTTACATGTTGGCCTGTACCTTTGGGGATATATACCAGACGGGAAGGTCCCAGGACCAAGCTTTGTGGGATACCTGTTATATGTGGTTTGTAGTCTGACATGGCTGCAGCATGTCTGACCATGTCAGTTCTGTCGTTGGTCTGGTTTGCAACCCCCCTAGTGACATAGGGGGGTTTTATAAGCTGGTGAGCATATCTATATTGAACACGTAGGGTATTGTATGGAAGGCTTTGCAAGGTCCAGCTACACTTTTGGATGGGTATTGCCCTCATCAGTGACCTCAATTACTGTTTCAACTGAAACCCCACATGTTTAGGGGCAGGGTCTGCACTTAATAAACCCACACTGGGTAGGGTGGGGGTCAATAGATCCCCAATATCTTTATGTCTGCGGTACATGCTGATCCTTTCCATAGCTGTGCAGACCAAGCTTGGGGTTCTGTGGTGGTTGTTTTAGTATCCATTCAGGCGACACCTTTCTTGAGAATGACCACTGTTGTTGTACACTGCTCTTTGGGTACATATCCTGTGGTAAGGCTGACATAATGTCAGGAGGCAGCAGTCTGCTGGGAAAGATATTTTGCATTATGGGGGGGTTTGCACTGCACCTGTCAGGATGTATGTTGGCAATTTGTGTGTGTGTTTGGTATGTTGTTTGTAATATTTGTGTGATCCAGAGCATATCTGGGAATTCACAACATGCTTCCTACCATCAGTTGCAGCAGCCTTGGGTTATCCTTAGTGTCCTGTACAATTTGTATCATAATAGGTCATAGGTTCATACTAGGCTATCCACCCTAGGCATTTGTAAGCCTAACAGGGGCCCGTGTGTGTGGCTTTTGCCACCCCTTTCCTTGTGAATATTATGGCCATTTATGATTTACTTAGCTGTGCCTCTGTCTGGACATGTCACAGTACAGTCCCCCGGTGTACATCTACAATTATCCATCCATTTTGCAAACTTCCTGTTGAAGAGTGTCAGTGAGGGCTCTGCCTAACATGTAGTGGTATTCTGTTCCAGGGTGTGGGAGACTCAGGGTTAGGTATCTGTCCCTCCAGCACATCCTATTTGATTATGTGTTGAGGTTGACATCTCTGACTCACAGAGCTCCGATGGCTTTGAGTTTTCTGGGGTGGAGCATGTCCATTACTTCTGTGTTGGACATGGACTTGTTTAAAAGACATACAATGCCTCTGTGTAGGCAGTATGTGACTGCATTCAGCTGTGGTGTCTACAGCCAGGCAGCATATGAGATATATTTGAGACCCTTTCTGACTCTTGGTGAGGTACCTTTGAGGTCTTTCTAACTGCTGCAGGTGCCAGGTAATGTACATCCCAAATGAGGCATTGTACTACATTATGGTCTGATAAGGGAACAGTATAGGGCACAATGACCTTTGTTGACGTAGATGTGAATCCTTTCATGATACAGTGTCCAATATAGACAGTCTTCCTAGCCAAATTGGCGATGTGACTGTCACATAACAGGTTACTGTCCACTTGTGTCACTAGGTCCCTGATTACTCCTTCCATACATAATGGTTTACCACCTATGTGGTAATTTGTGTGTACCTTGTTTTGTATTTGGTGGTACATTCATACTGTCCACTGTCTTCAGGACAGCAGGGTGGGGTTCCTGTGTGTGAGAGTGTGCAGTCTTGCCTACGGGTTTGTTGCACATGGGTGGACTGCAATGACGTAAGCATTGTCAGTTAACTGGACTATAGGTGGCTGTGCTGAATATGAACTCACCCTCCTTTTATGTTTTGTTCCGGGTTTTGTGGCCATAACACATGATATGTGGTATTACCTGGTAGTGCTGGTGTGCTCTCACTAGGCTTGCAGCAGGTTTCTATCACTGGACAGACATCAATGTTCTCCATACTGGGGAGGGCCTCAGGAGCATGCATATTGAGGTTTACACATCTGGCATTGATCAGCATTACCCTTCTGTTTCTTTCCACTTTTGTTTTCTATGGTGGTGGGTTAGTCTTTTCGGCCTTGCCTACGAAAGGATCTCTGTAGGTTGCAAAAGCCTTAGGCAATATCCAGACACCCATGGGTAACAGGTGCAAGCCATCCCTGGAACAGCAGCATGTCTCACTATGGAGTCCCCTATTACAACTGTATCAGGCATGTTGTTTCTCCTTCTGTCCTGTGACTGTTTGGCACACCAGCTTTGTGTACAATGTGTTACATGTGCTATGTCTGGAGGTTGTTTTATTGGGTGTCTGCTTTGGAGGCTTGTGTTGGTGTTGTGTGTTTGTAATTAGGGCCTCTGGGAAAGTTTTGGTGTTTATGTGTTTGGTTTACAGTCGTTGTAGGTCTATGTGGGACTGGGTTTGTGGTGTATGTGGTTACCCTGTCCTCCTGACTAGTTTTGACAGTACTGATTTGGGGGTGCTCAGGCTCCGGTTTGGCTACCTGGTTGCGTCTATCACATATATTTGTATTTATTGGGGTGAGTTGTTGTTGTGTGAGTACTTGGGACAGGTGTCACATTGCCTCTGGATTCACAGATTCTACTTGTTTTGCCTGGCCTTAGTGGATTGTATGTGTGGACACATTTTATTGCCATACTAGTGATCACTGATTACTTCACTTTTTATGTTTGATCTATCATGTGGTAGCTTCCTCATTCTCTTCAATGGTTTAGTAATTGCTGGAGTCCAGCATGCCAGATGCCTGGGTGTATGGCATTGTGTCTTCTTGTTATTTGTGATTGCAGACTCCAAGCACTCTTGGCTGTGTTCATGGTATGCCTGTATAACATGTTCTGCAGTGTGTCCCATATTCTGGACTTGCACAGGGCCTTTCATGGATTCCACATTGGTTTGTAGGGGTGCAAGCTATGCTTTATACATGTGTTTCACTGTGGTATTCTGGCCAGGGACTGGGGTCGGGATGTGTAACTACAGTGTGATTACTCTATGGTCTGGTCTTACCAGTGAGGGATACACTTCTCATCTTGACATCCAGTACACATATTTCTGATTATCACATCCAGTATGCTTACCCCTCTTCTGGAAGTGTTACATTTTGCATGTCCATTTTGTTTGATGGATTCTGGGAAATTGTCTACAAATGTGTCGGTGCTAGTATAATACAAAGAGTATAGTGACAAACGTCTCAAAAGCTGACTTCACACTTCTTCAGACTGAGATGGTATCCTTTAAGCCCACTGGGCCAGTGGAAACCACAACACACAATAATGACTCCTTCACAGATGCTTTCTACGGACATCTCAAAGCATGGACCTTGCAATCACAAATAAAACCAAGACCCTCTCCCCCAAGGGAAAGTGGCCTGTCTGGTGGTCCCCAGCCATAAACAAACTGTATAACAAATGAAGGATACTAATGCAAGACAGAGCTAAATCTCCTAAAGGGAAGCAGCTGTGATCAGCACTAGTAAAAGCTACATTCTCTCATAAAGACATCCAAGGTCAACTTTGAGACAAATATCACCAAAGACAATAAAGATAACCACAATGCCTTCTTCAGTTATGTCAGAAACCTGGGTGGGAACCCTCAGATATGCTCAGAGTTGGTACACAACAACATAAATTTCAGTGACCTGACAGATATTGGCAACATTCTGGCAGACAGGTTCAGTGCAATTTTCCCCTCCCTCCCCCCAAAAAGAAGATAGTTATCACAGCTGAATGTAACCTCACTGTCATCTCAGATGTCCATGTGAGACTGCACTCAGCAAAGAAAAACACAGCATCAATGGGACCTGATGGTATCCCCAGTTGTGCTATGTGAACTCCAGAAGGAGCTAAACCCGATATACAAATGCTATTTAACCTTAGCCTTGCTACAGGATATGTACCTGAACACTGTTGTCAGCAACAGTGGTCCCACTCCACAAAGGAAATGCCTCCACAGACCCTGGAAACTACCACCACACAAGCTTAACCAGCCTTGTCTGCAAAGCTATGGAAAGAGTCATTATGGAGCTCTTAAACAGAGACATTGGTGACCTACAGACCCTTGATCCCACCCAGTTCAGCTTTGTACAGGGCAGATCCTGCCTTTTACACCTAGTTGACTATTTTGAAACTATCAGTAGGGCCATTGATGAGGGCTAAGCAGTCCACACAGCCTACCTGCACTTGGCTAAGGCCTTTGACACAATACCCCACTCAGGCATCATAGACAAGCTCAACAGCTGAAATATAAAACCATATGTCACAGGATAGGTTGCAAAATGGCTAAGAAACAGAACCCATAAAGTCGACATTGCAGGTGCCTTGTCAGATTCAAAGCCAGTCACAAGTGGTGTCCCACAAGGATCTGTCCTGGGACCCCTCTTATTTGGCATTTACTTTTCAGATGTGAAAGCAAACATAGGAGGGTTGTGGCTGACAAAGTTTGCAGATGACTGCAACCTAGGCACCATAGTGAATACATCAGCTGGCACACACATCCTACAGAATGCCCTCACAAAAACAGATAGCTAGTGCCGGAATCATGGCCTGAAACTGAATGCAACTGATGTGTAGTCACCCCCTTTGGGAGGAACAAAGTACCCACAAATTAACACATAGACAGCAACCCACTGAGCACAGAAAACAAATCGGACACCTGGGACCCATGTAGATAGTGACCTCTCGTTTGACACCCATGTTGCCAAAGTGGTTAGAAAGACTTTCTATCTTGCCCACCTTATCATGAAGGGTTTTCCATCCAGATCAAAGGAGGTCATTGTACCCTATACTTCTCCTTATCAGGCCCATGATTGAATACAAAGCCCCATTTGGTATGTACCTCACCCAGCACTTGCAACAGCTGGAGAGACCCCAAAAATACCTTACCAAGAGGATCAAGGGTCTACAACACATGTCATATGCTTCCAGACTAAAGAAAATCCAGCTTTATTCAGTAGCATACCGCCTACTTACAGGTGACCTATGCCTGACATACAAGACCATGTCCAATCAGGATTTGGTGGACATGCTCCACTGCAAGCAATCCAAATCCACCAGAACCATGAGAGCTAAAGATTTGAACCTCAGCACATACCTGTATAGGACATGCTGGAGGGACAGAGTCATAACTCAGAGGCTTCTCACACTCTAGCACAGAATCCCAGTTCATGTTAGACAGAGTCCCTCACTGACTCTCTTCAAGAGAAATCTGGACAAGTGGATGTGAGATTGTAGGTTTACCCCAGGGGTCCTCCCTGTGTCACTACTAGACAGAGGCACAGTCAAGTTATTCGATTAAGGGGGTCATAATGTGTCACTACTAAGTCAGAGGCACAATATTCGGAATCTATTCTGTACACTTATTACCACTATAAGGGGTGGCAATAGTCACATCACTATGGCTAGGCTTATAAATGCACTAGGGAAGATAACCTAGTAGTAAACTATGAAACTATGAAACTATGGTGTATGTGTAGGTACTTTCAGTCAAGCAATATAATGTGGTTTGGGGGGCTTGATATCTTCATGTATTCCAACATAGGACTGGTGCAGTTCCTGCTATTAGGACAGTGGTCTGCAGCAAGCTATATAGTAGTAGGCAGTTTTAGCCATTGGTATTTGACCATGGCTAATCCATGCTCTTCTTGTTGTGGTACCAACATGGGTGTGGTTATCCATGACATTTATTGCTAGTCACCTCATTTTTAGCTTGTTATGTT
>NW_025054799.1:0-9695 GCF_019279795.1 Protopterus annectens
TAGCTCATTCTTCTTGTGGTGCTCTCTCTCAATGCATTAGAGAGATTATTAGTAAGAATTGGGCTTTCATCTTGGGAGATCACTGCCTTAGGAAATCTTTAAGCCAGGTCCCCCAAATAACCTACAGAAGGGGTTTGAACCTGAAATTTCTGGTGAGAATTCCAAAAAAATAATTAAGGGGTGTACAGGCATGTTTAAGTGTGGTAGATGCCACCAATGTAAATTTATCAAAGTAACTAATAAAATAAAATTAGATAGAGAGAACTCTTAGAATGACAAGTTCAACTGTGACTCCTAATGGTGGTCTCCACGCATGTCTGTGATCATCATGTAGGCTTTCTATATTGGTAAAACTGAGAGGAAGATAAAACAAAGAATTTATGAACATCAATATAACATCAATAATAATGTTATCTCCAGTGCATTAGCAAAACATGTCTCAAATTCCTATCCATAAAGTTTTCATTTTGTAGCTACAGTAAGTAGAGGAAGTTAGAGCCCTTCTTTGGGAGTTAGACTTGGAGGAAGCAGAATTAGAATGGAAAATTCGGACAGTAGCCCATATTTCACCAGGGTTGAATGAGGCTCTATCAATTGAATGTTTGCTAAAAATAAAAGCTCTTGCTAGGTAATAGTTTGCAGGCATTTGCATTTGATGAATTAAGGATCAAACTATTTTTAGGCTTTTAGAGTGTATTCCAATGTATATTACTTAATCATTTACTTATTTGTTTTAGAAAACGTGTGTAATAATGAAATGAGTTAGACAGTTTAGGAATTTATTGTCAATATTTTCATCTCATCTTCATTCACACATTTACATATTGAATTAGTATCTTTAGCTATAGGACTAATGTAGTTTGTTCATGTGTGTACATAGTGATTATTTTTACACAATATACTTCCAGCAATGTTGCCAAATATTTTGTTATCAAAAGTTGTACACATATTGGAGTTGTATTCCATCAGAGTGAGGTTGTTTCTTGGCTATGAATGACTAGTGTTATAACTAGCATTTAAACTGTTACTTAAAGATAACACTATCTTTAGTGACATCACCATTGATGTTTGATTTTTATTAAGTATTTTTATGGGGCTTTAAACTTGCAGAAAGTTTATTGAATGTTTTGGTATGAAGAAGCTGGAGTACTAACCCCAGCGAAAGCACTAACTTCCTGTGGTACTCTCCCTGATCCCCTAGCTTATTCTTCCTGTGGTGCTCATTCTTCCTGTGGTGCAATCCTTGATCCCCTAGCTCATTCTTCCTATGGTGCTCTCTCTGATCTCCTAGCATTCTTTTCCTGTGGTGCTCCTTCCCAGGTGTAACTTTTGATTAGCTCATTCTTCATTTGGTGCTCTCCCTGATGCCCTAGCTCATTTTTCCTGTGGTGCATTCCTTGATCCCCTAGCTCATTCTTCCTGTGGTGCTCTCGCTGATCCCCTAGCTCATTCTTCCTGTGGTGCTCTACCTGAGCCCCTAGCTCATTCTTCCAGCAGTTTTCTCCCTGATCCCCTAGCTAATTCTTTCTGTGGTGCTCTCCCTAATCACCTAGCTCTTTCTTCCTGTGGTGCTCTCCCTGATCCCCTAGCTCATTCTCTCTGTAGTGCTCATTCTTCCTGTGGTGCTCTCCGGGATCCCCTAGTTCATTCTTCATGAGGTGCTCTTCCTGAACCCCTATCTCATTCTTCCTGTGTTGCTCATTCTTCCTGTGGTACTCTCCATGATCCCCTAGCTCATTCTTCCTGCGGTGCTCTCCCTGATCTGCTAGCTCATTCTTCCTGTGGTGCTCTCACTGTTCCCCTAGCTCATTCTCTTTTCCTGTGGTAATTCTCCCTGAACCTTAGCTCATTTCTTCCTGCAGTGCTCTCCCTGATCTCTAAATGATTCTTCCCTGTAGGCCCCCTGATCCCCTAGCTCATTCTCTCTATAGTGCTCTCCCTCATTCTTCCTGTGGTGCTCACCCTGATTGCCTTGCTTATTCTTCCTGCAGTGCTCTCCCTGTTCCCCTAGCTCATTCCTCCTGTGGTGCTTTCCCTGATCCCCTAGTTCATTCTTCTTGTGGTGCTCTCCCTGATCCCTTAGTTCATTCTTCCTGCAGTTCGCTCCCTGATCCCCTTGCTCATTCTTCCTGTGGATCTCTCCCTGATCTCTTAGCTCATTTTTCCTGTGGTGTTCTCCTTGATCTCCTAACTCATTCTTCCTGTGGTGCTCTCCATGATCCCTTTTCTCATTCTTCTTGTGGTGGCCTCCCTGATCGATGTAGCTCATTCTTCCTGTGGTGCTCATTCTTCCTGTGGTGCTCTCCTTGATCCCCTAGCTCATTCGTCCTGTGGTGCTCTCTCTGATGCCTTAGCTCATTCTTCCCTGTGGTCATTCTTCTGTGGTGCTCTACTCTAGATCCCCTAATCTCACTCCTTCTTCCTGTGGTGCTCTCACCTCATCCCCTAGCTCGATTCTTCCTGGCAGATAGTCATCATTCTTCTTGCGATGCTCTTCCTGTTCCCCTAGCTCATTCTTCCTGTGGTGCTCTCCCTGATCCCCTAGCTCATTCTTCCTGTGGTGCTACATCTGATACCCTAGCTCATTCTTCCTGTGGTGCTACATCTGATACCCTAGCTCATTCTTCCTGTGGTGCTCTCCCTGATCCTGTAGCTCATTCTCTCTTTAGTGCTCTCCCTGATCTTCTAGATCATTCTTCCTGTGGTACTCTCACTGATCCTTCCTGTGGTGCTCAACCTGATTGCCTAGCTCATTCTTCCTGCAGTGCTTCCCTGATACCATACCTCATTCTTCCTGTGGCACTCTCCCTGATCCCTTAGCTCATTCTTCCTGTGGTCCTCTCCCTGATCCCCTAGCTCTTTCTTGCTGTTGTGCTCTCACTGATCCCCTAGCTCATTCTTCCTGTGGTGCTCTCCCATATTCCCTACCTCATTCTTCCTGTGGTACTCTCCCTGATCTCTTAGCTCATTCTTCCCATGGTGCTCATTCTATTTGTGGTGCTCTCCCTGATCCCCTAAGTTATTCTCTCTGTAATGCCTCCCTGATCTTCTAGCTCAATCTTCCTGTGGTGCTCTTTCTGATCCCCTAGCTCCTTCTTCCTGTGGTACTCTCCTTGATTCTTCATGTGGTGCTCACCCTGATCACTTATCTCATTCTTCCTCCGGTGCTCTCCCTGATCCACTAGCTCATTCTTCCTGGGGTGTTCTCCAGGATCTCCTAGCGCATTCTTCCTGTGGTGATCTCCCTGATCCTCTATCTCATTCTTCCTGTGGTGCTCTCCCTGATCCCCTAGCTCTCCTATCCTCTCATTGATTTTTCCTGTGGTGCTCACCCTAATTGTCTAGCTCATATTTACTGTGGTGCGCTCCCTGATCCCCTAGGTAATTCTTCCTCTAGTGCTCTCCCTGATCCCCTAGCTCATTCTTCCTGTGGTGCTCTCCCTGATCCCTTAGCTCATTTTCTCTATAGTGCTCTCTCTGATCGTCTAGCTCATTCTTCCTGTGGTACTCTCACTGATTCTTCCTGTGGTGCTCAAACTAATTGCCTTGCTCATATTTACTGTGGTGCGCTCCCTGATCCCCTAGCTCATTCTTCCTGTAGTGCTCTCCTTGATCCCCTAGCTCATTCTTCCTGTGGTGCTCTCCCTGATCCCCTAGCTCATTCTTTCTATAGTGCTCTCTCTGATCTTCTAGCTCATTCTTCCTGCGCTACTCTTCTTGATCCCCTAGCTCATTCTTCCTGTGGTGCTCTCACTGATCCCTTAGCTCATTTTCTCTATAGTGCTCTCTCTGATCGTCTAGCTCATTCTTCCTGTGGTACTCTCCCTGATCCCCTAGCTCATTCTTTCTATAGTGCTCTCTCTGATCTTCTAGCTCATTCTTTCTGCACTACTCTCCCTGATCCCCTAGCTCATTCTTCCTGTGGTGCTCTCCCTGATCCCCTAAATCCTTCTTCCTGTGGTGCTCTACCTGATCCTCTTGCTCAATCTCTTTGCAATGCCCATTCTTTTCCTCTATGGTGCACTCCCCAGGATCTTACCGCTTCTTCTTCCCTCTGTAGTGCTATCCCCTGGTCCCCTGTTAATTCTTCTCCTGTAGGTGCTCTTCTCGATCCCCTAGGATCATCATTCTTCCTCAATGGTGCTCTCCCTTATCCCCTAGCTCATTCTCTCTTCCCCAGATCTCTCCCATGATCTTCTAGCTCATTCTTTCCCTGTGGGTGCTCTCTCCCAGATCCCCTAGCTCCTGCCTTCCAAAAATTCCCTCACTGATTCTTCCTGTGGTGCTCACCCTAACTGCTCTAGCCTTCATATTTACTGCAGTGCTCTGCCTGATCCCCTAGCTCATACTCTCTGTAGATCTCTCCATGATTTTCTAGCTCATTCTTCCTGTGGTGCTCTCCCTGATCCCTTAGCTCATTCTTCTTGTGGTGCTCTCTCTCTCAATGTATTAGAGAGATTGTTAAAGTAGAGTGGGCTTTCATCTTCAGAGATCACTGCCTTAGGAAATCTTTAAGCCAGGTCCCCCAATTAACCTACAGAAGGGGTTTGAACCTGAAATGCCTGGTGAGAATTCCAAAAAAATAATTAAGGGGTGTACAGGCATGTGTAAGTGTGGTAGATGCCACCAATGTAAATTTATCAAAGTAACTAATAAAATAAAAATTAGGGATAGAGAGAACTTTATGAATGACAAGTTCAACTGTGACTCCCAGGGGGTGGTCTACGCAGCGGTCTGTGATCACTGCGAGGCTTGCTATATTGGTAAAACCGAGAGGAAGATAAAACAAAGAATTTATGAACATCAATATAACATAAATAATAATGTTATCTCCAATGCATTAGCAAAACATATCTTGGAATTTCCTATCCATAGGTTTTCATTTGTAGTGCTAAAGTAAGTAGAGAGGAAGTTAGGAGGAGCTCCTTGGGAGTTAGACTTGGAGGAAGCAGAATTAGAATGGCAAATTCAGACAGTAGCCCATATTTTACCAGGGTTGAATGATGCTCTATCAATTGAATGTGTACTAAAAATAAAAGCTCTTGCTAGGTAATAATTTGCAGGCATTTGATGAATTAAGGATCAAACTATTTTTAGGCTTTTAGAGCATATTCAAATGTATATTACTTAATCATTTTATTTTATTATTTTATTTTATTTACATTTGTTAACCGGGCTAGTCCAACTGGATGCAAGTCCATTTTCAGTGGAGGCCCGAGGAGAAAAGCTCCGCTATCTACATTAAACAATTAAGAAATTAACAATGGTTGAAAAATCAAAAAAGGATATAACTAACAAATCAGAAAGACAGTAATAACAATATCAAAAAGTTACAAAAAAAGGGGGATAGAGAGACAAGGAAAATGTTTAAGTATGGTAAGGGAAGAAAAGGGAGAGAGAAAGAATTAAGTTCTTTTTAAAAGAAAAGTTAGAAGAGTGTTACTAGAAATACAGTTATTTAGTTAAGATAGTAAACTATATCAGGTCAAAGGGGAAAACAAATGTATTAGATTGAAGAAATAGATATAGGAGAAAGTATGAGGGATAAAGGGAGAAATAGGAGTGTGAAAACTAGCTCAACTAGGATTGATGCAGAGCAAAGCCAGTGTTTAGTAAGAAGAGTTTTAGTTTAGTCTTAAATAGTGTAGTGGAAGTCTGGATTAAAATGTCTAGGAAGTTGGTTCCAATTTCCAACTGAGTTGGAGAATATGGAGTCACCTGTATTCTTTACAGAATGTTTGAATCAGTATTTTATTGGAAAGTAAGGTTTTAAGTTGTTGTAGGGTTTATAAGGTGGAGGCATGGGTATGTTTTCAGGATGGTAAAAGAGTTTGTGGGCAATTGTAAGCTGATAGTACTGTATTAGGTGAGGTAATTCAAATGCATCCCCTAGGTTGGAGAGGTTCAGACAGTGATATGTGTTTTATATGGAGAAGGCAGTGGCAAATCTGCTTAATGTTGTTGTGGGAGAGCTGTTGTGAGCTTATTAATGTTATGTTTAGATAGATTAGTATAAATGGGGAGGCATATAGTAAAAGGAGATAAGATGTGTTTTGCTATGGTAGTTCTTGCTTCAGGGGAGTTAGGAAAGTTTGATTCTATAAAGAGAACCTAGTTTCTATTGGTTGATTTTTATGGTGGAGTTGATGTGAAAATGGAATTTTGGTAGGTTGTCAATTGTAATACTTAATGGTTTGGTAGTTTGGTCAGGAGAGATAAAGGGTGCCATTGTTAGATGTAATTGTGAGATTAATGGGGGAAGGTGTGTAGAGTAAGAAGAGGAGAAGTTGGATTTTCTTAGGGTTTAGAAGACAATGGATTGAAACCATTGCTCAATAGTAGTAAATGTCTTTTTAGGTAAGGTAATGAAGGTCATCTTGGTTTGTGGCAGAGCAAATGATGAAAATTGGTGTCATCCATACTGTATACAAGTAGTTTTGGGTGTGGCAAGATGTCACAAGTCATTAATAAAGATGGAAAATAAAGAGGACCTAAGATGGAGCCTTAGAAGGGACCCTAAGGTGGTGGGCAGAAGTTCAGAGATTATTGTTCCGTGAAACAGCTTGTTTCGGTTTGAAGATAGAGGTGGGCAGAGTTAAAGGCAAGATTATTGAGAGAGGCGATTTTAGGTGATGTAGGAGGAGTTGGTGGTTCACCATATCAAAAGGCTTTAGACAAGGTCTACAAAAGAATGCTGATGAAAGAAGATTGCTAATGCGGTTAATTTTAATGGAGTCAATAAAGGATAATGAGCTGTGGTGGTGCTATCTTAAGGACGAAAGCCATGTTGGCAGTTAGCAGAGATTATTAGAAAGGAGGTGATTTAGTAACTGTTTGTGGATGCATTTCTCCATAATTTTTGCAATAGGTGATAGCAGTGCTATAGAGAGTAGTTAAAGTGATATTCAAATGGAATTAGCCTCCTTTGAAGGGATGATGTGTGAGATTTTCAGAGGAAGGTGCAATTACTTTCTGTTATGGTTCTGTTTATGAGTATAGAGGTGGGTAGGCAACTTTACTTTGGCTTCTAGCTGGAGATATTCAGCTGGGGAGTTGTCAGCTGATGGGGTAGAAGCTTTAAAAGTTTTTAAAGTAGAGACAGAATAGGAGGTGGATATGGGAACAGAAGTTGTAAGTGGAGGAGAGCTTGGAGTTACCCAATAGCGAGGGTCAGATGTTTGTTGGTTAGCCAGGTTGAGTATTGTAGATGTAAAAGTTATTAGAAAGCATTAGCTGTTTGTGAGGAGAAGTCAGGGCAGGAACCAAGTGGATTGGGAGTTTCAACTTTCGGGGAAAGAAGAGTGTTATGGAATCATCCAAAATTTGTGTGGATGGTGGTGGGAGGATTGCTGTGAGGGTGAAAAGTTCTTTATCTTTTTAAAATAGCTAACTGTCATGTTCCTTTTGTTTGAAGCTAAGGTGGTCACTGGGGTCTTTGGAGGTTAAATACAGAGACCGGAGCCCTATTCTAATGCAATAAGCTGTTTGTGTTAGTTTGTAAGCCGTGGGCTGTATTATATTTCATCGCGAATAGATCATGGGGTGCATGTTGATCTAAAATAGTAAGAAAGAGTTTTATTAAAGTGGTTGACTTAAGCGTCATCAATTGGGAGAAGTTTGAGAGGAGACCAGTTAACCAGGCTGAGGAACCATTTGAAACTGATGAGGGTCAATGATGTTTTTACTCTGAGATAAATGAATTAGGAAGTGGTTTAGGTGAGTTTTGTACCCTAATATGATGTAGGTGAAAGTGGTACTAAGGTCATCTGGGAGGTATATATAGAATACATTTATGGGGACAATTTGTCAAGATCCAGTCCAAGTATGGTATCATTGTTATTGCTCTTATTTGTTCTAGTTGTGGAGTTGATGGTTTGGTGAAATCCATGCAGGTTGATAGGGTGGATGGATTAGTTTGGTTACAGACATTTCAGTCAATATTGAAGTCACCTAGTAATATGGTTTCTTGAGGAAACTAGTGAAAACCAAAGTAGGTTTTCTAATATGGGAGAGGTTGTTGCCACATAAGGAGGGAAGATAGGTGCAGATAATATTAATAGTTTATTGTGAGTTAAAGGAGGATTTCAAATAATAGTTCAGCGTTTATTGTTAAAATGGAGGGTTTTAGGCCGATTTATTTAACATCAGTCAAAGATTTAAAAGAGAATAAGCTACACACCACCTTTTATTAAAAGACCAGTCTTGTCTTAGGATGTATGTAGCCAGGGGAATGATTTCACAATCTCCATTTTATTGAGGAGTTTAGGCAAAGTTTCTGTAAGACAGAGAATGTCAAATTGTTGGACTTCTAGAAGGGCATGAAGAGCTGGGAAGTTTGTTGCAAATGCCTACGGATGTTAAGATGAGCTATTATGCCAAGAGATTTAGGAGGTTTAGAATCAGGTGAAGGAGTAGTTTTTGTTGTTGGGAGTTAGGGGATGTTGTTGAGGTGTGTGGGTCTGGGTTGAAGTGGATGTCCCATCAAGTAGTATGAACTATGAATAAAGGTGAGTTAATTGAGAAGGTTTGAAAGAAGAAAAATTTTTGTGTGTCTATGAATAAGGTATTTGATATGTGAGAGGCGATGATATTTAGATTCAATATATGTGTTACAATATGTTGAACTAAGATGTGTTCGAGAGTGTAGATGGGGGTGGTTGGTATGTCTATGTGAGATATTAACATTAGCATTTAATGGTTGCTCCTAGTAGGTTAGGGAGTTAAGAAAGAAAAAAGTTAGAAGAAGAGATAGTAGTAGGAGAGGAAGGTGAAGTGTTATTTTATATTGAAGGAGTAGAGACTGTTTTAAAATAGATGGGATTACAGGTGAGAGTGTAGTAGGAGGGATGACTATGGAGTGGGTGGGGAGGGAGTATGTTGTGATTGGCTGGGGAATGTGGTGGAGGTGTGAGATTTATGTGAAATAATAAATGTAGAGGTGCTAGGGGAGATTGAGATTTGGGGGGCAGGGAGGGCCAGGAGTGAGCCATGAGAGTGAAGCAGTCAGGTGGGCACAAAAGAGTGGGATTCAGCAGGGAAACAATCAGAGATAGGGAAAAGCAAACAGGCAAGTCAGCAGTATAGAGTAAATGTACTATTGAGCAATCTAATGTGTAGAGATAGAAATGTAGAGGAGCCAGAGTAGGAGGAATGAGGATGTACTTATTTGTTTTAGAAAATGTGTGTAATAATGAAATGAGTTAGGATGCTTTAGGAATTTATTGTCAATATTTTCACTTTCATCTTCATTGATAATATTTACATATTATTGAATTAGTATCTTTTAGCTATAGGACTAATGTAGTTTGTTCATGTGTAATATAGTGATTATTTTTTACATTAATATATTGGTGCACAAGGGTTAAATATTTTTGTTATCAAAAGTTGTACACATATTGGAGTTGTATTCCATTAGAGTGAGGTTGTTTCTTGGTTATGAATGACTAGTGTTATAACTAGCTTTTAAACTGTTACTTAAAGATATCACTATTTTTAGTGACATCACCATTGATGTTTGATTTTTATTGGGTGTGTGATTTTTAAGTGGGGTTTTTAAACTTGCTGAAAGTTTATGGAATTTTTTTGTCTGAAGAAGCTGGAGTACTAACCCCAGCAATAGCATTAACTTCCTGTGGTCCTCTCCCTGATCCCCTAGCTTATTCTTCCTGTGGTGCTCATTCTTCCTGTTGTACAAT
>NW_025054800.1:0-11016 GCF_019279795.1 Protopterus annectens
ATATGAATAATGGTAAGTGGGTAATGAGCTGCAGGTACAATACTATGGTAAGTGGGTAATGAGCTGTAGTACAATACTATGGTAAGTGGGTAATGAGCTGCAGTACAATACTATGGTAAGTGGGTAATGAGCTGTAGTACAATACTATGGTAAGTGGGTAATGAGCTGCAGTACAATACTATGGTAAGTGGGCAATGAGCTGTAGTACAATACTATGGTAAGTGGGTAATGAGCTGTTGTACAATACTATTGTAAGTGGGTAATGAGCTGTAGTACAATACTACTGTAAGTGGGTAATGAGCTGTAGTACAATACTATGGTAAGTGGGTAATGAGCTGTAGTACAATACTATGGTAAGTGGGTAATGAGCTGTAGTACAATACTATGGTAAGTGGGTAATGAGCTGTAGTACAATACTATGGTAAGTGGGTAATGAGCTGTAGTACAATACTATGGTAAGTGGGTAATGAGCTGTAGTACAATACTATGGTAAGTGGGTAATGAGCTGCAGTACAATACTATGGTAAGTGGGTAATGAGCTGTAGTACAATACTATGGTAAGTGGGTAATGAGCTGTAGTACAATACTATGGTAAGTGGGTAATGAGCTGTAGTACAATGCTATGGTAAGTGGGTAATGAGCTGTAGTACAATACTATGGTAAGTGGGTAATGAGCTGTAGTACAATACTATGGTAAGTGGGTAATGAGCTGCGAGCAATACTATGGTAAGTGGTAAGTGAATTAATGAGCTGTAGTACAATACTATGGTAAGTGGGTAATGAGCTGTAGTACAATACTATGGTAAGTGGGTAATGAGCTGTAGTACAATACTATGGTAAGTGGGTAATGAGCTGTAGTACAATACTATGGTAAGTGGGTAATGAGCTGTAGTACAATACTATGGTAAGTGGGTAATGAGCTGTAGTACAATACTATGGTAAGTGGGTAATGAGCTGTAGTACAATACTATGGTAAGTGGGTAATGAGCTGTAGTACAATACTATGGTAAGTGGGTAATGAGCTGTAGTACAATACTATGGTAAGTGGGTAATGAGCTGCAGTACAATACTATAGTAAGTGGGTAATGAGCTGTAGTACAATACTATGGTAAGTGGGTAATGAGCTGTAGTACAATACTATGGTAAGTGGGTAATGAGCTGTAGTACAATACTATGGTAAGTGGGTAATGAGCTGTAGTACAATACTATGGTAAGTGGGTAATGAGCTGTAGTACAATACTATGGTAAGTGGGTAATGAGCTGTAGTACAATACTATGGTAAGTGGGTAATGAGCTGCAGTACAATACTATGGTAAGTGGGTAATGAGCTGCAGTACAATACTATGGTAAGTGGGTAATGAGCTGTAGTACAATACTATGGTAAGTGGGTAATGAGCTGCAGTACAATACTATGGTAAGTGGGTAATGAGCTGTGAGTACAATACTATGGTAAGTGGGTAATGAGCTGTAGTACAATACTATGGTAAGTGGGTAATGAGCTGTAGTACAATACTATGGTAAGTGGGTAATGAGCTGCAGTACAATACTATGGTAAGTGGGTAATGAGCTGTAGTACAATACTATGGTAAGTGGGTAATGAGCTGCAGTACAATACTATGGTAAGTGGGTAATGAGCTGTAGTACAATACTATGGTAAGTGGGTAATGAGCTGTAGTACAATACTATGGTAAGTGGGTAATGAGCTGTAGTACAATACTATGGTAAGTGGGTAATGAGCTGTAGTACAATACTATGGTAAGTGGGTAATGAGCTGTAGTACAATACTATGGTAAGTGGGTAATGAGCTGCAGTACAATACTATGGTAAGTGGGTAATGAGCTGTAGTACAATACTATGGTAAGTGGGTAATGAGTGGAGTACAATACTATGGTAAGTGGGTAATGAGCTGTAGTACAATACTATGGTAAGTGGGTAATGAGCTGTAGTACAATACTATGGTAAGTGGGTAATGAGCTGTAGTACAATACTATGGTAAGTGGGTAATGAGCTGCAGTACAATACTATGGTAAGTGGGTAATGAGCTGTAGTACAATACTATGGTAAGTGGGTAATGAGCTGTAGTACAATACTATGGTAAGTGGGTAATGAGCTGCAGTACAATACTATGGTAAGTGGGTAATGAGCTGTAGTACAATACTATGGTAAGTGGGTAATGAGCTGTAGTACAATACTATGGTAAGTGGGTAATGAGCTGCAGTACAATACTATGGTAAGTGGGTAATGAGCTGTAGTACAATACTATGGTAAGTGGGTAATGAGCTGTAGTACAATACTATGGTAAGTGGGTAATGAGCTGCAGTACAATACTATGGTAAGTGGGTAATGAGCTGTAGTACAATACTATGGTAAGTGGGTAATGAGCTGTAGTACAATACTATGGTATATGGTAAGTGGGTAATGAGCTGTAGTACAATACTATGGTAAGTGGGTAATGAGCTGTAGTACAATACTATGGTAAGTGGGTAATGAGCTGCAGTACAATACTATGGTAAGTGGGTAATGAGCTGTAGTACAATACTATGGTAAGTGGGTAATGAGCTGCAGTACAATACTATGGTAAGTGGGTAATGAGCTGCAGTACAATACTATGGTAAGTGGGTAATGAGCTGTAGTACAATACTATGGTAAGTGGGTAATGAGCTGTAGTACAATACTATGGTAAGTGGGTAATGAGCTGTAGTACAATACTATGGTAAGTGGGTAATGAGCTGCAGTACAATACTATGGTAAGTGGGTAATGAGCTGTAGTACAATACTATGGTAAGTGGGTAATGAGCTGTAGTACAATACTATGGTAAGTGGGTAATGAGCTGTAGTACAATACTATGGTAAGTGGGTAATGAGCTGTAGTACAATACTATGGTAAGTGGGTAATGAGCTGTAGTACAATACTATGGTAAGTGGGTAATGAGCTGTAGTACAATACTATGGTAAGTGGGTAATGAGCTGTAGTACAATACTATGGTAAGTGGGTAATGAGCTGTAGTACAATACTATGGTAAGTGGGTAATGAGCTGTAGTACAATACTATGGTAAGTGGGTAATGAGCTGTAGTACAATACTATGGTAAGTGGGTAATGAGCTGTAGTACAATACTATGGTAAGTGGGTAATGAGCTGTAGTACAATACTATGGTAAGTGGGTAATGAGCTGCAGTACAATTATGGTAAGTGGGTAATGAGCTGTAGTACAATATGGTAAGTGGGTAATGAGCTGCAGTACAATACTATGGTAAGTGGGTAATGAGCTGTAGTACAATACTATGGTAAGTGGGTAATGAGCTGCAGTACAATACTATGGTAAGTGGGTAATGAGCTGTAGTACAATACTATGGTAAGTGGGTAATGAGCTGTAGTACAATACTATGGTAAGTGGCTAATGAGCTGTAGTACAATACTATGGTAAGTGGCTAATGAGCTGCAGTACAATACTATGGTAAGTGGGTAATGAGCTGTAGTACAATACTATGGTAAGTGGGTAATGAGCTGTAGTACAATACTATGGTAAGTGGGTAATGAGCTGTAGTACAAAACTGTGGTAAGTGGGTAATGTAATGAAAAACTGTTAAGGGGAAAAGCTTTGTTAACAGGCTGGAAATATGTCCATGTTTTAGCAAGGGGGCAGAGGCTGTATAATAGTTAAGGAGATACAGAGTATGAATTAGAAAATGAGTTTAGCCAGCTTTAGGAACTAAACCTCAGGAGAATAGTGTAGTACTAGCTATTGTGTTGGTAGGTGCTGCCCCCTAGTGGCATAAGAAAGGATAGCTTTAAGTCTTTGAAGTAAAATGATTATTCATGGTTTAGAGACTGGAGGGGGGAGAGTAGCAAGCGGTCTGCGGCAGGCTGCAAAAGACACACAGTCTGGAGCACAGACAAGCACAGAATGGGTATTAGGAAGTAGTTTAATTAACTAGTCTATAGGTAGTTTCCTTTGGCAACATACATTCACAATAATTGTATTGAGGAGTCCTCACAGTAGCAGCATTCAAGGTGACTCTGGCTAGCAGGCAGGTTCAGGGAGTATTCTGTGTTAAGCAGGAGGTAGTTTGTTTAATTATGTTGGCAGGGAGGGAGCATCTGGAGTGGATTACTGTAAAAAAGAGAGAGAGATAGATAGTGGGTTAGGTTATTTAAGAGCTTCGAGTAAAGAGATAAAAGGATGAGGCAGACAGTTAGGCAATAGTCAGAGGCAAAGGACTGTCTATAGTTATACAGTTAATAGGGAAAGACAAGGATAGAATGTAGGTGGAATGTAGAAATAGTTGGGAGAGTAGGTTCAAGATGTAGTAATTGAAAAGCAGCTGATATGGCTAAAGTACAATGCAGAGGTAGGCAGTGTAGGAGACTCTATATAAACAATCTAGTAACTCTACAGTCCAAACTATGGAAGGAAAACTGCAAGTTTAGGAGTATAAGACACGAGTAAAGAACATTCACTCTACAGTGCAATACAGTATAAGACAACTAATAGAACACTCCCATTTCAGTGTAATACATTTCAAGTAAGACAATTTAATCGCTCTATAGCCCAAGCAGTATGGCAGTGTATTATTAAAGAAAAATACAATCACTCAACAGCCCAGCCTAATACGGGTTCCCCAAGCATGAGGTTTGAGGGACGGGGTTTTTCATCAGTTGGCAAAGAAAAAAAATAATCATAAATATTCTACCAAACAAAGCAATGTTAAGTACATGGGAATATCTAAAACAGTACTTAACAACTGTATAAGAATAGTCTAACAGTAATTGTGCAATACAGTAGAGCCGTAAACGTTAACTGTAATGGAGAAAATCGGCTATGATATGGCCGAAATATTTCAATATTTCGGAATAGTATCAAACAGAGAAAAAAAACTGTTGCTATAGTTATAAATTAATTCAGTACATATGGCATTGGTTAAGCCTTATTAGTACTTCAACCAATTCTGTTTGCATATAAAACACTAATGTGATTTGGCTGGCTACATGGGTGTGTTTATCACATGCAGTTTTAGCCCCTTTAAGAGAGACAAACAGGCATATACGACACCCGATGGTTTGTGCTCCTTAGCTAATCAATTTGTTTAGTATTTGCTGCTAAATGTTACAAAAATAGAGATAAAAACATTGGTTGCCAGAACAAAGAAGTGAGACCTAACAGGGGACAAAAGAGTAGCTGGTAGTTTTATTCTACCATGACTGTTTTGTCGCCAAGGTGCATATATATATTCCTATTGCTGTTACTAAGGTAAAACACAAAATCAGCTGTGTTTTACAACAGCACATAGAAAAAAAAACTTTTTAAGACATAAATCACGTACTTCCAGCATTTAAACAAGTATTAGCACATTTGGTGCTCTACGAGTACATATTTAAACACAGCACAATATTGTAAAAAAACAAAAACTACCGGGAGGCGAGTTTGAGCAAACTGACTGCAGGACCGGCACCAGGGATATATGACCACTATTAGAATAGGTTTAAAAGATGGCGCCACAGTTCATGACATCTACAAATAAACTCAGGGGGGGGGGAGGTAGCTAATAGAGGAGGGAATATATAATGGGGTTGTGTTAGGCTCTGAGAGAAGTAAAAGTGGGTGGGGAGAAAAAGAATCACGGAAGGAGGTGACCAAGTGAAGAGAGTGCAGCAGAAAAAGTATCAGAAAAAGTATCAGCAGCTGTAGTACAGTACTATGGTAAATGGGTAATGTAATGAAAAACTGTTAAGGGGGAAAAGCTTTGTTAACAGGCTGGAAATATGTCTGTGTTCTAGCAAGGGGGGAGAGGCTGTATAACAGTTAAGGATTAAGGAGACAGAGAGTATGAATTAGAAAAAGAGTTTAGCCAGCTTTAGGAACTAAACCTCAGGAGAATAGTGCAGTACTAGCTATTGTGTTGGTAGGTGCTCAATATCCCCCTCTGACTCTATTCTTTGTAAATCTCCTTGATCCTCTTTTTATACATCTTTACAATCACTACTACTTCCACATAAAACATTATTATTATTCCGCTTCTGCAAATTTATACATTTCATTCTGTGAACAGCATATGTCAACATAAACATTATGTTATGCATTCCAGTGCATTGAAAATGTTTGGAGCTCTTGAAAACATCCTGTCCTGGTTCTCCTGCAATATAAGAAATTCAATCTATATACTCGGTGATACCAACATCAACTAGAATACTATTAACTCTGAAGCCCCGTCCCACAAAATGAACCTGTACAACTTCTCCCAACTAATACAGTCTCCAACCAGACCAAATAAAGATGGTACCTCTGGTACCATTATTGACTACATCCTAACAACTCACCCAAACCTTATCACCAAAGGTGTAACATTACCTGATCCTCTCAGCGATCACCTGCTAGCCTTTGCCGACCATCTCCCATCTCAACTGCTTAAACAACACCACTACATCCAAACCCGCAACCTCTCCTCTTTCAACCCTCTGACTTTCTCCAAATGCTTAAAGCATACTGACTGGTCCCCTCTAAAAAACTTTCCTCTAGATGATACCATTTCCTACTTTAACCACTCATTCCTATCCCTTCTCAATCAGCAAGCCCTCCCCCACACACACACACCAAATGCATCAAAACCAATCCCTGCCCATGGTTATCAAAAGATACTAAACTAGCCTTGCACCAAAGGGACAAAAAATGGAAACAATATAAATAACATAAAAACCCTAACACCCTCCTAGACTATAAGCAACTACGAAACTCTGCAAAAAATAAATAAATAATTAAAGACCACAAAGCCCACTACTCCAAACTCCAGTCCTTGTACTCAACAAATCCCAAAATATTCTGGGACTCCATCTCATCCATGCTGCATCCTGGCAACAAAGAAAACCTCTGCCCAGACCCCAACCTTTTCAACCTTGAAAGAGCCAGCCAGTTCAACTCATTCTTCATAGACTGCATAGCTAAACTATCAGCCTCCTTCACACCCCCTCCTCCACCACCACCCCCTCCTGCCCTAACCCCCACCCCAATCATCAGCCTTCCTCCACATCCTTCTGTCTCAAGCCCATCCCCACAAGCACTATAAAAAGACTTCTCCTCAAACTTAAACCCTATTACAATGCACCCGACAGCCTTCCACCCTCCTTCCTCGAACAATCTGCAGACAGCATTGCCTATCCCATCTCTATTCTTATAAATAGATCCATACAAGAGTCATATGTCCCTTCTATCTGGCACCATGCTTACACCATCCCCCTCCACAAAGGTGGCAAAAATACTGATACCACCAACTTCAGGCCTATTGCCATCCTTTCCCCTCTTTCTAAAATACTAGAGAAAACAGAACAAGCTAAACTCATGACACACCTAACACTAAACAATCTCCTCTCCCCTACCCAATACAGCTTCCGCCTTGGCCACAGCACCATGACTGCCCTTCTTTCCTTTCTTGAAACCATAAACCTCAAATACGACTTGGGCAAGTTTGTATTCACACTATTCCTAGATCTGTCAAAGGCCTTTTCATCTCACACACCGTACTTATATCCCAACTCTCCACACTACACCTCTCTCCCACAACCATTGCCTGGTTTTCCAGCTACTTGTCTAACCCCCAACAAGCTGTCCAATGGAAAACTTCAACCTCTCCCTTCCTTCCCACACCCACAGGTGTCCCACATGGTTCTGTTCATGGCCCTCTTTTCTTTAACCTATTCATTAACAACTTTCACCAATCCATCCCAAACTCATCTGTCATCCAATATGCAGATGATGCAACAGTCTTCTGCAGTCTGGAGAACATCGATGTCTGTGCTGTGACAGAAACCTGGTTCAAGGCTCCTGAGAGCACCCCAGCACTATCAGGTTTTACCTCATATCATGCATTCCGGCCCCAAAATCCGGACAATACCAAGAAAGGTGGGGGGGTATCCATATTCATCAAGGACACCCACACCTCAAGATTGGTGGCAACGCATGATGCATCGGAAACCATCCAGGTGCAATTAACCATAGGCAAGACTGCTCTGCAATTTGTAGCATGTTACAGGCCACCCTCGCAAACTCAGGAACATCACATGGCCTTCCTGAAAACACTGGAGGGGATAAATGTATCTCCGAACACCATCATACTAGGTGACTTCAACTACCCTAATATAGACTGGGAACATTACTCAAGCCCAAACACTCTAGCCCAAAAGTTCCTGGAATTCATAAACTCAAATGCCATGGAACAACTAGTCACCATGCCCACAAGAGGAGAAAATATACTTGATCTCATCATCACGAACATGGGAGCACAATGTTCAACACCGGAGTATACCCCTCACTGGTGAGATCAGATCACAAACTAATCTCGCTGGAGGTCCTTATCCCGCCCCCACACGAAATAAAAAAGACCACAGTAAAGAACTTCTTGAAAGCCGACTTCACACTGCTTAAGACTAGTGTGGTCTCCTTTAAGGCCCCCGAGCGGTGGTAAACATTACTCAAACCGCTGAATCACTTACAAATGCCTTCTACCAGCACCTGCAGGGCTGCATGGATCAGGCAATCCCAAGCAAAACAAAGACTCTTTTTACCAAAGGCAAGCATCCAGTCTGGTGGACCCCAGCCATAAACAAACTCTACAACAAAAGGAGAAAGCTACTACAAGATAGAGCAAAATCCTTAAAAGGTAAGACACCGCTGATCACTATAAAAAGCTAAGAGCTCTCATAAAATCATCCAAAGCTAATTTTGAGAGAAAAATAGCTAAGGACTCTAAAGACAACCATAAGGCATTCTTTAGCTATGTCAGAAACCTAGGAGGAAACTCCCAGATATGCTCAGAATTAGTCCAAAATGATGTGAAGATTACTGATCCTAAAGACATTGCCAACATACTGGCTGACAGGTTCAGTGCAAACTCCCCCACCCTCCCCCCCAAAAGGAGAGATATCTATACCAAATGATTGTAGACCCCCAAACATCTCTAACGCCCAGGTGAGAACTGCTCTCTCCAAGGCAAAGAACACAGCATCCATGGGACCTGATGGTGTCCCCGGCTGTGTGCTCCACGAACTCAACGAGGAATTAAACCCACAGTTAGGACAGCTGTTTAATCTTAGTCTCACCTCCGGATAAGTACCCAGGGAGTGGCGCACAGCGACTGTGGTCCCACTTCACAAAGGCGGTGCCTCCACCGACCCTGGAAATTACTGTCCCATTAGCTTGACAAGCCTTATCTGCAAAGCCATGGAGAGGATCATAATGGATCTCATAAATAAAGACATAGGGAATTTGCAGACTTTGGATCCAACCCAGTTTGGCTTTATCAAAGGCAGATCATGCCTTTTAAACTTGGTTGACTTTTTCGAAACAGTCACCAAGGCCATTGACGAGGGAAAGTCAGTCCATACAGCCTACCTAGACCTGGCGAAGGCTTTCGATACAATACCCCACTCGGGTATCATTGAAAAACTCATCAACTTAAATGTAAACCCATACATTACAAGATGGGTTGCAAACTGGCTGAGTAACAGAACCCACAGGGTCAGAGTTGCTGGCGCCATGTCAGACTCAAAGCCTGTCACAAGTGGTGTCCCACAGGGCTCAGTCCTGGGCCCACTCTTGTTTGGCATCTACTTTTCTGAAGTGCAAGCAAACACAGGAGGGTTATGGCTGACAAAGTTTGCAGATGACTGCAAACTGGGCGCCGTTGTCGAAAACACATCTGACACAGATATCCTTCAGAAGGGTCTCACAGAAACGGATAACTGGTGCCAGAGCCATGGCCTAAAGTTAAATGCCAAGAAATGCATAGTCATACCCTTCGGGCAAATAAGGTTACCCCTAGCTACCATATAGGTGGCAATCCACTGATCACAGAAGAAGTTATCAGGGACCTGGGACCCAGGTTGACAGTAGCCTTTCATTCAACACTCATATTGCTAAAGTAGTTAGGAAGACCTTCTACATTGCCCACCTTATCATGAAGGGATTCACATCTAGATCAAGGGAGGTCATAGTCTCCCTATACTCATCACTCATCAGACCAATGATTGAGTACAATGCCCCATTCAGAATGTATCTGACCCGACACTTGCAGCAGCTGGAGAGGCCACAAAAGTTCCTCACCAAAAGGATAAAGGGTCTCAAAAATCTGTCTTATGCTGCCCGACTGAAAGAACTCCAGCTATATTCAGTTGCTTACCGCTTGCTCAGAGGTGACCTGTGCCTGACATACAAGGCCATGTCAAACCCAGATTTGATGAACATGCTTCATCTCAAAAAATCTAGATCCCTCAGAGCCACAAGGGCGGAAGACTTAAACCTCGACACGGTTATTAACAGGACGTGCTGGAAGGATAGATTCATCACCCAAAGACTCCCTATGCTGTGGAACAAAATCCTGGTATTTGTGAGGCAGAGCACCTCACTGGCCTTGTTCAAGAGGAATCTTGACCAATGGATGGGAGATCGCAGATACACCCCAGGGGTTACCTCAGTGTCACTGCTCGACAGAGGCACAGCAAAATAATGGGCATAGTTTCTCCAAACTAAAGGGGTGGCGTAAGCCACAAAACTATGGGCTAGGCTTGTAAATGCCCTCGGGCAGATAGCCTAGTATGAACCTATGAACCTATGAACCTATGAACCCCCTCCGTGCTCCTAGCAAAAACCCAACTAGCCTTCTCCAAAACAGAACCCTGGATGCACTCTAACCATCTGGCACTAAACGCAAATAAAACCAAACTAATGTTTTTTCCCAACCAAAAACTCCATTGAGAAGTCCACATTCACCATACAGAGCCAAAACAGCACCCTCCTTGAAATTGTTCCCAACACCACTGCACAATCAAGAAAATCCACCAAAATTTAGGTCTCCTCTATAGGCACAACCACTTTCTAAGCCCCTCTACCCATCAAACTCTTGCATCCACCTTCCTCTCACCTCCCTTATGTATGGTGCCACTCATTTCACCAATCTCCATCTTGGCCTTCAGTCCAAACTTGAATCATACTACCACAAGACCTCCAAATTTGCAACCAATTCAAAAA
>NW_025054801.1:2500-9020 GCF_019279795.1 Protopterus annectens
AGTTCCATCCAAAGGTGTTGCAAGACCAATGGACGAGGAGGTCCCATGTTGGGCTCCAAACATGCTGGTGCCCAGTGCCATGGCCAGCTGAGGTGGGATAGGTGAGTCCGCTGGGACCAGCCTTCCCAAACATGCTATAGTGTTTAGATTTTATCATCATATGTGGGTTAGTAATAGTCAACACATTCCAGGGTTAGGTATAACAGCATGCATAGATATTCCCATTAACCCGGACACCAGATACGGAACAGTTGCATAGCAAATGGAACACATGCATATATGGGACCACAGTGGTAATAACAACAGCATGCATGTACATTGATGGCACCATGCCACCAATGTTGGAATAATTCAACATAGCACATGCATGGAAACAAATTTAAATATATATCAAACAATAGGACATAATCAGAAGAGTGGAGTCATTACATACCGGTTGAGATGGGTATGTAGTTTATTGTTGAAGATATGGTGGGGGGGAGAGAAAGATGTCAATTAACAACTAGTATAGTCCTGTAGTCCACATTACTTTCCTAGTCAGTGCTATCTGTACCTTACAAGTATTACTACACTACCCTAAACCTTAGTTTGGACAGTGATACGGCCGTCAACATCATTATACATGAACTGGTTTTACTTGCAGTATACACATCTTACCTGGTATACCTGTGGAGGGAATGTTTGTTAACACTAACTGTTTCTACCATACTCCCAGATTCCAGGTTGATGTTGTGCAACATAGCTATCCATCTCTTTCTGCATACAAGAACAACACTCCCTCGGGGCCAGCCTCAATTGACCACATGCAGGTGTGCTGGGACATATCTAGACTATTGCCCTCTTCAACCTTTAGTGGACTTACTGCCACTCCAGCATATACATGCTTTTTCCTATCACTCAGTTATATATTATGTAGCGCACAGTGTAGTGGGTGGCAGTGATCAGTGATACTTTTATTGTTATTCAAGAGCAACTGCAACACTCACAATTCAACGGCCACAATACCAGAGTAAAACAGTACTCAGTGTACAGTGGTATCAAGGTTTTTATTTCTCGACACAGTGTTCATATCCGATGTACCTGTGGGAGCAATGTTTGTTATACACTACCGCTTGATATGTTGCCAAGCACAATGTTCCAGATTAAGCACATTAGTATTATGCACATACATCTCACTCTGTTACATTGTACACACTCTGGTCACAGAGTGAAGGCAACATAAAGTGTGGTGCTAGACATACTTGGGCTTATTACTCTCATATAACAGCCTTTTGGGGAGTTGCTAGGAGTGGCGGAGGTTTGTTCTCATACATGTGTGACAAGCAATTACCCGCAGGTGGGGCAAAGCGCAACTCCTGTGTTTGCTGCCTAAACATCTGGGATCATCCCACAGACTTCCCAGGGAGACAGGGCAACAGGCAGCAGATATGGGCCTATATACTGGACATTCTGGTCTTATCTGTACAGTTGTGGGAGTGGCGATTGTGTATGCAGCCATACTTCCACTCCCAGGATTCTAGGCAGCGGCTAAAGTCTCCTACAACGTAAAACACTGTCCATCGTGTGAGTTTGTGTGTGCTATACTAGAATAGTTATTGGGTTGCTGTATATCTCCTATCTGCTTTCTGTCTTATAATTCTCTTGTGGTTTTGCATTTTGAAGAAGCTTGTAGCTATACAACACTCTTATGCAGGATTTCCTAGGACAGTTATATTTTGTGTGTGAGGACAGTGTGGGCTTACAGTGTGAGATATAGTTCAAAGGAAGTAATATCTTTTATTATTCAGAGGAGCAACGCTGCATCAGCCACAATGCCATACAATGTACCAAAAGTAAAATATGACAGCACTAGTACAGGTATGTTTTGTTAGCTTACTCACCTGAATATTTGCCACACACAATTTACCAGATTCTTCACATTACTATTATGCACAAACATCTCTGTTACTGTGCACACATTCTGGGCCAACAGCTTGGCAAATACAGGGAGGGTGTAAATGGGACATCACATTGGCTTCTTACTCTCATAAGGTTTGTAGGAGTTGCTAGTGTGCTGGGGCTTTGTTTTCTTCATAGATGTGTGTGTCAATCAGTTGTATTTCCTGGTTTTGCTTGCCTACATACATCTGGGATCATCCCACTGATTTCCCAGGGGACAGGGTTGACAGGCAACAGATATGGGCCACTTTACTGGACATTCTGGGCCGCATATCTGTACAGCTTGTGGGGTATGTTTCTGCGTATGCAGACTACTACCACTTCCAGGATCTGAACCATGGCTGTGCGTGCGTACTAAAATTACTTTGAAGATTCAACCGCCTCAGTTGTATGTGCTATTCGGTTTTATTGTCTTGCCTTTCCTCTGTTTTCTGTCTATGTGTTCTTTCAGTTGTACTAAATGGCCTCCCTGGGGATTACAGCAGTCAAAATACAGGCATTCCCCGCGTACACATTCTATTTATGGTGCACAGTGTGGGTAACAGTGCTTAATACAGAAGTACACACATACGTTATATTGCAAATCTATACATTTACCATATGATATCAAGCATTATACACATGGAGTCCACAGCACTTAGACCTTTTATTATTGTCAGGCTATTATGATTTTATATTATACATACAAACTATATGAGACTCTTCGCACACTTGCCATTATATTTCCTTCTGGTGGCCCACATGCAACTAATTGCACTTGCTCCAAACAAATACAGGTTTTATACGAACTTGGTGGCAATTAATGTAAAGTAATACTTTTTTAGGATTTATTTCCTATGACAAGTACATGCACAAGAGGTATTTACTGACCTGCCTCAAGCATCACGCAACCTCTCCAGAAGCTGACTTCCATGGGCCTCCTGGATTTACTGCATTTCGCTCACTTGCAGCTGTGGAGTACATAAGAGGAATATTTAGCCATACCTGTCCGGCGCGATATACATGAGCTGGCAATTATTACACACATAGTAGAGTGATACTTACACACAGCTGGGACACATCCCCTGACATTCTAGCCTCCTTTCGGATCCACATAACCAAGGACCTCCACCTTGCACTGCTTCCCCGAGGTCAGCATAGTGATGCGCTTTGTAACCTGCCTCCTACCAGTTCAGCTATGCCAGTGGCAATGGTGGTGAGGCTCATAGGTAGAACTCAGTCCCCAGGCTTCCTGCCTTATATTGGGAACCCTGGTACTTATGGGCCCTTGCAGCAGATCTCTGCCCATGGTCTTGCTGGCAAGGGAGTCACTCCCATGACTCCCCCAGGAGCTCCTGGATGCACCGCGCTGTGCTTGAAAGTGCACTCCCTTCTCCCCTTCCCATGACATATGGTGCCTGGGCAAGGGGAAGCGCGCAACCAGTTATAAGATGTATTGGCTTCCACCTGTTGGGTTTTAAGTAGGGCCAATTTCCCACACCTTTACTGGTGTGTACGATTTGGACAGTTTTGAAAAGGCTAGGCTATGGGTGGGCAGGATCCACGCTTACATAAGGTTGGCATTGTTTAAAGTGGGTATTACACTGGGCACACATTGGAGTTAGCTGGCCAGTCACACATTGCTTACACCTCCTAAGCTGGCCTGTGCAATGCTTAGCATTGCTTACGATGAGACTTACAGGCATTATATTTCTTTCTGGCATTGATTTATTCAACTACATCTATATATAAGTATGCCTGAGTATCCATGACGCCATGTGTCGTGCACACTGTATAGGGGTCCTTAGTGTTTTATTGGGGACTTCTAAATTACTCTTTTTGCTACCTCAGCACCTCACATCTCTGGCTTAATAAAGCGTACCTGGTTCGTTATATTATGCTTATGTAGTGGGTTATAGAACACTGATATGACTGTATACTATCTCCCTTTTCACACTAGTTTGATTTTTACTATAGTGAGAATCCTTGTTTGTTGGATACTCATTCTTCTGTACTCGCTGCATGTATTTTTGGTGTGGTTAAACCTTCACTGTGACTAGTAGTGTATAGTCCCTGGTTAAAGACCTGTATTTGCTGTTTATTTTGTTGCTGTGGGCAGAGCAAATATTGGATGTAGAGTGATTACGTACTTTTGAGTAGCTAGGCAGGTTTGCATGGTTTATGCGTGAGGGTGGGCACGTTAGAATCTCGGAAATATGCTTACAGAGCGCTAGTTTCCATATTATTGCACCCTAGTGTACAACACCAAGCACGCTGGCCCCCAGCAAAACCCCAAACCGGTTACTAGGTGCTAAATGGCGCTTCTTTACTGGCCGGTGCTACACTGCTTTATGTGCTTACCCCTGCTTACAACTGCCAGTAATCATAGATTCGACAGCAAATACCTGAGAAGGCGTGGTATTTCCGGTGCATGGAGCCGTCATTCAACATACTGCAATTCCATTGGAAAGGACCATGATTCCTGTGTATATATCCTGCTAGGTATATGTGCCATTCGGGAAAGCCTGCAACATATAGACACACCTGACCTCAGTATGTGCATTTACTGCAGCACTCCAGTCTACATAATTTGAGTATAGTGTTATATTTAGTAGGTTGCGCTGGGAAGCAAAAAAGTCCTACAAACCATTTCGCTGAAAGTGCTGCTTTGTGACTAACTTGTGAACTGCTCGCATTAGGGCGTAATGCTCTGCCCATACTGGCTGCAAGCGGCGTACCGGTTTCTGCGGGCGTCTCCCGGTGGCCTCTTCCCGCAGCCATTAAGCCGCATTAACCGAAGGCTGGCGCAACACCGCCATTTATGGTTACGACCGGGTTCCAGTAAAAGGTTTGTTTTATTTATATGTATTTACTATTGCCGCTGTGCTGCTAAAATGTTGCCGTGGATATGCGGATCTTGGTGAAAATGTCCCCGCCTCATTCCCTGACTTTCAAGAGCCTTCATTAGGCATGTAAGGATTCTGAGAGCTCTATTATTCCCTGCACTGCATACTCTGCGATGGAGCTGTGGGTAGCGACTCTATTTAATATGGCTTAAAAAGCCGCAGTCCCCGCCTCTGAAGTTGAGTTGTTTCTTCGCAGACCAAGTTTCTGTGTCCCGCGCAGGTGGGTAATACCAAACTGGTCATTCCGGGATTTTATATTCGCCAAAACATATTGTATTGTATTGCAATGTAATTATTAAAATTCTACTTATAGTGTCCACTGTATTTTCAGCAGAAATTACACAACTTGTATGGACTGATGTACCCATTTCTGCATGGCTCTTGCTGATTATTTGCATTGTTTTTAGTCTAATGATAAATGTTACTATTCGCCGTTTAATCTTTTGGCAAATTCAAAAACAAATGTATTTGGGTATTTTACTCGAAAATTCTCAGCTTCAGGGGTTACATCACCAAACCCACTAAATGCAAGTAAATAAATGCAAAAGCTGAACAAAACTCAAATTAGATATTAATCAGGCAACGGAATATAAGGCCAGGTACAGACAAACAGACACAGAAAAGGTACACACACAGGCCATGCATTACGCCACACACACACACACACACACACACACACACACACACACACACACATACACAGAGCAATCCACTCCTCCAAATACAGCATGCCACATACCTACACCCACCCTAATGAGTGGAGATGGCTCTCCTCAGTGATTGGATTTTGATTCTAATTTACACAACACTGCTATACAGTATTGGTGCTGTGCTCGAGCCCGCCGCCCCAACAAGCATATTAAACTGTGGCCTTGCTGCATTTATTGAAAACGCAGAAAATGTCCGCTTACGTTCCGCTTTAGAATTTTCCCTTGTCTGTATAAATGCCACTTTGGTCTCTTCTGGAAAGAGGTTGTCAGCCTTCTAATGGTAATCAACTTCACCAAAGAAAGGATATATATGTACACGACAATTTGTCACCTCTATTTTATTTTATTTGTCATTTATTTTGCCATTTGCTGACAGTACCGCTACCATGAGTAATGCCAAGCTGTTATCACCAGTACCCTGTAAAGTTTTGCAGTGGGACTGTGAGACATGACAGTACCATTGTTTGGATTTAACAGCAAAGCAGGTGAGTCTCGACGGGTGGGCGAACAGTGAGTTTTGTTTTTGGGGTTCAAGATGAGGCAATGGTGTGGCAGCCGTTTCTACTGTACAAACATATTTTGGGGTTGTGTGGGTCTGTAGGTCTGATGAATCAGTGGCTGAGCATATTAACATGGAATCGTCTGCGTATTGAATACAGGTAGTTTGAGGTATTACAGAATGTAGGTCATTAATAAAAATAGAAAATAGGAGAGGGCCTAATATGAAGCCTTGAGGGACACCAAGGGCAATGGGGAGGTGGGTAGATAAGTTGTTATCCCATAGTACAGCCTGCTGTCTATTGTTTAGGTAGGATTGGAACCATTGTATAGCCAGTGCATCTAGTGACAGGTTTTTGAGTATGTTTATGAGTAACTGGTGGTTAATCATATCGAAGGCTTTAGAGAGAACAATAAAGAGGGTTGAGGAAAGAGTGTTATTATTGCGATTTTTGTTAATACAGTCAGAGATGGATAAAAGGGCAGAGG
>NW_025054802.1:0-7389 GCF_019279795.1 Protopterus annectens
GTACTACAGGGATATGCATCGGGCACACCACATGCATAGCAGGGTGTTGCATTGTCATGCCTCACCAATGGGCAGCAAAAACCTATCTGTACCGTGGGCAAGGGTTTTGTAATAGGTGTTTTTTAATGCATACAGATAAAAACACATACCCACACTTGCCAGAAAAAAAGAATACCCCTGCCTATCCCCTTTGTACAACACTGTTGTGATGGTACTGCAAGGCTGTAACGGTATGGGAGGAAACAGGGTACATTTTTCCCATACAGCAGCAGCCATGATTTATGGCAATTTTTTTGGTGGTTGTAAAGGGCCCCTCATGGAATTCCACTGGTGTTAAACAGACACTGCTATACTCAGTCATGCACATGTACACCGTATTTATCACTGCAGGTGGTCAAGCTGTCCCAGCTATTGCCCAAAGGAGCATGGGTTTTTGGGGGGTTTTTGTACAGTGGTATCCTGCCACCTGCCATGTCACAGCAGGCAATCAAACAGACCCCCTCAGGGTGGGGTGACATGCTTTAAATTCCTCCAGGTGCCTCCTGCACACCACTGAGATGATTGTTGTGCATGCAACATGCATTACAAAAATGGTAGTGTCTGTGATGGAGACCTGTAATCAAGCATGTTCGGGACTGTGGTGTGTAGGGGGTACCCGGCTTTGATGCATACAGGGTGTTATCTACAATATGTGCCAGTTCTTGCTGGGCAGACATGTCAGTGTCAATCAAGTTTATGATGCCTGAAAAAGCTGGATACCTGCCATCTGCACATCTTACAGGGACTGACAGTCTTCAGCTTGGCAAGTAGCTATGCAGTAGGATGAATTTTTACAGCCCGTTTGAAAAAATATGTATGCCATCCCTACATGACAGCCCCCCCTATAGGGCTGTACAGCGGTAGTCTACAGTTACTTTCCCACATGTCGGATCATTCCCCCATGGGGGTTATATACTGTGACACAGCTCACACCCGGGGATACAACAGGAGGCCTCAGAGTCCAGCTATGCCTGCAGGTGTGCCTTTTTATACAATTTAGCACTTGACTGTTGCCGGGGGCACTTAAACGAAACCACCATGAAAAACATGCCAGTGTCACAGCATGTACCCCTACCCCTTTTGAAACACAGTCACATGGTGCTGTTACAGGCCTCATATGTCTGTCCCAAAACACTCACTTGCTACTTTTGACAATAGGCACATGAAACATGGAAACATACATTTAAACAGATGTCATTACCCTGCTATGTTATCAGACTGGGTTGTGAACTGGTTACCAGGGCTAAGCCATGCTTAGCAGGTTTCTGCTAAAAAGTAAACGTTTGTCCCTGGAAAAAGCCTACGTGTGGGCTATGTTTATGAGCTTAGCATGCAGCTTCAGCAAACCCATAAACCCTTTTAAAGCTGCTCAAAACTGCCTTAACCACTCTGTATACACCCCTTTTTTGCCCAAACAAAATGAACAAGGTCTTAAACGGACCATGTAAAGTCACAACACTTAACCATTGGACCACTCTAAGACAGCTGGTGCTTTTACAATATATCTGTCAATACAAATTAGTATTGAACAATTGCTTTTACTTTCAAAATTTGTGTAGTACTTGTTTTTAAATTGTTTGCATCATATGTTGTTTTATCATAATGTACACATAGAAAACAGTGAGATACATCTGGGAGTGTAAAAAATGAGGTTTAAAATGACAGGAATATAAATAAAATATAACGGTTGATTTTGTCTACATGTACATACACATGTATATTAAACATATGTCTGAAACACATCTGTATAGTGCAACATATATATATATGTGTCATCTCTTTTTTGCAATATATATATATATATATATATATATAAAAAAAAAAAAAAAATTTTTTTTTTTGCTGGAGGTTACCTAACAAAAAAAAATGGTAAAAAAAAGCTATAGCATACTATGTAGAATAACAGCTTTATTAGAAAAAGGGGTTTTTTACCACTTCATGGCAATAAAGAAAGCACAGCATTTATACCAAGCTTATTTGATCAACTCCCCAATTAATCCTTAAAATATTTAAAAAAGTTTTATATCTAGGGGAAAATTTTAAAAGCTTAAAATTAAAACACTCAACAATAGAAACAGCATATTACATCATGCAACAATACATACAATAAAAAGTAAAAATATATTAAAAGTGTAAAATATAAAAAAAAGAAAATTTAAAAAAAGTATAGGTCAAATTCCCTACCATTTCAAATCTCTATTTAGAATGGGTTTAATATTGATTTTGTCATTCAGGTACCCCAATGTTGTAAACCTTATAATCCATTCTATTTCCCCTAGTTTCTACTTTTTCCTCCCCCTTTTTTGGGGTATAGATTTTTCTTTACTAAAAATAAAATTTGTGTCTCATCATGGCTCACATGGAAAGGGATTTGTCTCTATTTCTGGTGAAAATTGCTCCTCATGCTCTCACCTTCGGTCACCCCAAAAGGGAGGGCAGACTTTGGGGTGCCAAGTATATAATATTCCCAGTTAGCTAATATTCTGAAGGTAAACCCCTTTTTTAGATTTGAAGAAAACTACCCCGTGTCCGAAAGGGGCAGTAATTACATTTATTGTAGGGAGGTTCCATATCTGACTGCACATTCTGTTTCCATGGGGTTTTGGTACATAATAATCTTTTTGAATTTTTGTAAACAAAAGGGGCTCACCACCAAATCATCATCAACCCTAGTATATTCCAGATATACTTCCCGTAAAGATCTAATGTTACCAGTAGGGTACTTGTACCCCGTGTTTTATAACAGTTCCTTCATCTAATGGTATCCATATCTAAAAATATGCACCCATTCCTTCCCGAAGAATGAAAAAGAAACACAGGTTGACAGAGTTGTGGCTGGAGGCACAAAACACCAATATTGACATGTTACTGTGATAACCTCAAAATTTATTGTTGTAAAAAAGTTTGTTGTGACATATGTCCTATGAGGGATATGAAATCATAACTCTTTTTCACCATGTACTGTACAAAGCTAGGTGATGGTTAATTTGGGATCAGGCCCCATGACAATGGTCTGCAGTGTGGCTGGGTGTAGTGTCGGCCCACACAGGTGAGTATTGTATTCACCATCCAGTCACCTGGGTAACTATTGTTTGGCCACTGCTGTCATTCTTGCCATGTATGTGTTCTTTAGTCATGACATGGATGGTGTCTGGGATGACCCTCCCCGTTTTACAGTTAGATGTGGAACTGTACCTGATGTCTGGCCCATGTTGTGCACAAATTGGGATCATCAGATGTGCCAGTCCTGGCTTCATGTGGGGAAAAAGGTAATGGAACAATTTTGACCCACAATGATAGCATTATACAGGGGCCCCGATGTCAATGGCATCTGTCCAAAAGGGCATGTGTTTGGCATGGGTCCTTTTGGGGTTTTATGGCACCACAGGGTGCAGATGTGTGGGGAAAATAATGAAGGTGCACTGTCTGCTGTGTATGCCTATTGTACTGATGGACAGGGTGCCTGCCCTCTGTAGTCGCTGCAATCCCCCATGGTAAATATCTGTGGGCAATATGCAGGGTACTACCACCCTGGGTTGCCTAGGCAAGTGTTTTGTGTATGAGACATGGGTTGAGAGTGTTCTCTGGGTAATACAAGGGTTGCAATTTTTGGCCTTGATGTCACATGTAGGGGGATGGATTGGGGCCCCAGCCTCTCAGCTATTCACATCTGTTATCCTTGCACGGTGGACATTGTGACATATAATAGGGGCCCCCAAAAAGAAATTTGCAAAACCCACTACAATGAGTCCAGTTGTTCACACTTATGGTCACCTAAAAGGATATGAATGAAAAAACAGACACACATGCCATGCCTGGGTTAGAACTCCTACCTAACTAGTTTATTACACCCACCCGTTATAGGGCCCCTGGTTACTGGTACTACTTCCCCCAAAGGTGTATTTCAAGTGAATGACATCAGCACCCCCAAAGTAGGGCATTTAATCTGTAGTGAGTGTGACTAGCATTGCTCCCTAAAGACATAAAAACACAAAACATCCACACTTTTTTGGGGGGGAATAAAACCCCCTACCGGGTACTATATCAAAAAGCATGACACTGTTATAGGATCCCCACTGGGATTACTGGTACATTTTCTCAAAGGTATTTTCACAGTGAATGACATCAGAAACTTCCCAAAAGGGGCATTTGATCTGCAGTGAGTGTGACTAGCCAAAAAAGGCATTCTTCCCCCCACAGACATAGAAAACACAAAAACATCCCCCTTTAAATGTGTGGGAAAAAACCCCCTACTATATCACATTACAGCATTCCCTTTATAGATGCCACAGAGATTCCCCTACATTTTTCCCAAAGGTGTATTTCACAGTGAATGACATCAGCAGCCCCAAAGTAGGACATTTAATTGTAGTGAGGGGACTAGCCTAAAAGCATTGCTCCCTAAAAGACAGAGACACACAGTTGCCATGTCTGGAAAGAACTTCTACTTAAGGTAGTTATCACACTCAGCATTAGGGTTATAGGAGGGCCACAGAGATTACTGGCTATGGTTTTCCCAAAGGGTTTTTCACAGTGGATGACAACAGTAGACTTGCCAAAGTAGGGCAGTTAAATTGATATGAGCGTGACTAGCCTAAAAGCATTGCTCCCTGAAAGACAGAAAACACACTTGCCATGTCTGGGATTAGAACTCAGACCTAACTAGTCTATCACTACAGCATTATGTGGAAAGGATGCACCACAGATTTACTGGCTACCATTCCAAAGGTGTATTTCAAAGTGATGACATCAGCAGGCTTGTTAGTAGGGCATGGGGAGTGTGTGCATGGGCCCCCCATTCACCCAGGGGGACACCCCACACAAAAAGGGTTATATTCTGCAGGTACATGTACAGCAGCAAATGACACTTCCTTGTACAGTCATGTTGCACAAGCACTTGCACCACATAGTCTGTAATGCTGGGTTTGGTAGCAAAGTGTTTTACACACAAGATTGTAGCCATTTGGCTGTGTGCGGGGGCAACAGGCCTCATGATGGATGGCTCTTTGTCATAGTCCTCTCTTCCATACATTTTTGTATGTCTATTTTTCTTTTAGTGTGTTGTTTGGATATATGTCTGTATTCCTATCCACTGTGGGGAAAAGCACTGGTGCATACTGATGTATGCACCATCTGCAACAGTATATTTTTAACCAGACATGGGCTTCAAATGTGTGAGCAAGTATCCCCTCTGTATTGAATGTGTGAATCCATTCCGGTGGTTTGTACTCCAGTGCAGACCTTTGTTTTTAACCCAGGTAGCAAACTGTTTCTGCGGGGTACCCAGATCATTTGGCAATATACCCCTGTGCAAGGGATAATTTTACTCTAGGTGATTGTGTCTGTGCTTTCTGCTACATGGTACGGGTTTAGCAGAGTTTTGACATGTGTACTGTTATACACTGTGATTTTTTATGTCCTCAAGTACTTCAGGTGGACATTTTTTCTCACAGTGATGTCCTAAAAAAGGGTGAATGCAGCTGTGTCCAGTATTGTGGGAAGATGCCTAATATTCATTGGTTTTGGGATTCTGGAGGGGGGCTGCAGATACTTGCTGCTGGGTCTGTGTTCCCGTTCAGCACCTTGGTACAGTGCTGGGGGGATCCTTTTACATCCATCAACATGTATGGTTTTAAACCCGTGGCAATACCTCACAGCTGTACAGATTCCCCAGGTTACCCAGAGGCAGGGGGCCCTGGGTCAGGACTTTATTGTGGTGTACAGGCAGGTTTTGACCCATTTATGTGTTTGCAGCCAGGGGTAGTGTGGCCCGCTTTTGTCGGACCTTGCACATTCCATTTCCCATGACCCCCATTATTCTATCCTCTGCCATACATTATGCATTCTCTGATACTTTCCGGTTATCACTTCATCACAGCTGTTTTTGGGTTTATCCACAGTTCATGCAGTTGGACATGGTGGACATGTTGTTGTGGTTTCAAAAAAAAAAAAGCCACCAAAAAAAAGGGAGTCCCGATCAGTGTTTAAAAAAAATTTAAAAAACCCTGAACCATAGTGACTAAACGCTTTCACGGATAAACACACTGGTTTCTTCAGAGTCATTCAATGTTACAAACACTTCACTTTTTGCTTTCAAATGTTGGATATCCTATCCCCTAAATTTGGATGGTCTTCCCGAAAACACTTCACATGCTGTGCAAAAGCATTAAAAAAAATAGAAAACAATGTAAAAATTTAAAAAATAGTGTTTTTGTTGTAGATTGGGTAGTCACCACTGTGGGGGTGATGTTAACAATACAATTGGTTCTTTGGAAACCAAGTGGCAACTCAGGCTTAATGCTTTGAAGTCACCTGATTGAATAATGGGGTCTCTTTGAAGCCCATGAAATTAAAAGCAAGCCCGGTTTATGTAAAATTGCAACATTATTATTCTCAACTATTTTAAAATTTTCACTATGGTAGGATTTAAATCCAATGAATTAATCAGTACATTTAATTATTAGGGTTTGTTACTTTGTATATGTTTAGAATATGATTAAGTTTTACCAAGAAGGATTTTTTTGCCTGTTTTATGCTTGTGTATTTTTATTTATTCGGGTTTAGGAGACAAGAAATGGATGTTAAATGGACATTTGACTGAATTGTAATCAGCCTTGTTTTATATATTGTTGGATTGGTTGGTTTTAATAATTAATTAATCAATTAACCACACAGTTCACTATTTAAGTGAAGTGTTTGTAACATTGAATGACTCAAAAGCCGTGTGTTTATCTGGTGGCGCAGTCATTTTTTTATGGTTCAGTGTTTTATTAAAATTTTTTTAAAACACGATCAAGACTACTGGTTTTGTTCTTGGTGGCTGTTTTTCTTTTTTTTACTACCATTTTTCCGTTTGGAATTTAGTTTTTTTGTTACTGTGGTTTGTCCACATGGCCTTGCATATATGGCTTATGTGGAGTGTGTTAGGGGGTCCATGACATAACATGCATTGGTATTGAGACACAGGCCTTTGGCAGAGGCCAAAAGGGCCCTTTGGTGGGGATGTGGGCCAGGTGGGCAGGTTGCATTCTGTCAGTCCTACAGTCCCAGACCCCCATGCAGTATATTCCCTGGGGTGACAGGGTAGGTGTGCAAGGTGTTCATGCCAATACTTTCTATCAGTACTGATCAGGTGGGTGGATGCTGGCAGGGTGCCCCACCTAGGGAAAACCTGCATGGGACACCTGCTGCTTTATGCATTCTGTCACTATTGCCATATACAGGTGAGGGTCATATTGTACCCCATTCCCAACAGCAGGGATACAACCAGAGAGGTACCTATGGGTGGTGTTTGGGTGAGCTAGTGCATGTGTGCTATGGAAAAAACCTTTTTGGGCAATTTCCCTTTTT
>NW_025054803.1:0-9584 GCF_019279795.1 Protopterus annectens
AGTGTAGAAACCACAATCATTAAGTATTTAAGTAAATCGGGCACACTAGGAATTCAGAAATATTCCCAAAATTAAATGCGGAAAAAGAAAACAAGTAAGAAAAAATGTTAAAAATCAACCAGCGCATTCTGTTTTAGCACTTGTAAAATCATTTATAAGCAAAAATATGCATCAACTTTTGGAAAAGTCTTCTAAACTATAGGTCTTTGCATGTCCAATATTTTTCTCAATTACTTGAAATAACTGGCATCTTCATACAAATCAATGAAGATTAAACAAAACAAAAATGCAGACGTGTACTGTGCTGTGTGGTGGCAAAGAACAGAAACACAAAATCTGATCTGCTTTTGGTTCACTGTTAGGCTTACAGAGATGAAAATAATTGCTATAAATGAGCTGTAAGAATGCATACTTAAACTGAGACAAAACAGCAGACAGTATTCATTTTAAGAATTCAGTACTACTTTATAGAAAGTATGTATTAAAAAGTAAACATTTTATAGTGTCTGGATATGATAAATGTTATGCCTATCTTTCCGACTTGCGGCAATACATATGAAACATTTAATTTGTGTAGCTGTAATGTGCTTTAACACCTGCTTAAATTAGTCTTAACATCACGCAGACTGTTTATGAAAGCTATTCATTTTAAGATCCCAAAACCTGTTAGGGCAGCCTTGATCAGTTTCAGAACAAACACTCCTTTAAATGCTAGGAAAAATGCTACAAATTCTAAGTACTCCTTGGAAAGTGAAACTGAACTGAATGGAAGCAACCATATTCTATGTTCATAAAACAGTTAAGGCTTTCAGTATTTAAAAGGGGCTTCATGCATGATTTAATATGCATAAAACACTGCATGTTGTAATACTCCAAAAATAAACCTTCCTTTCACTGTCCGTTCCTAGATATGATATAGTTCTAACAGCATGCAAAGTGAGACTGACAGCTACAGGTGCATGTTCTAAAAACACAGAGAAAGCATGAGTCTCAACATCCATAAGAGCATTTTTGAATGTACTTACCTGCTGTAATCCTTGTTAATTAATATATCATACTGGGTACATCATGTTAATCTCTTGATAAGTAGTTTGTGCTTTCTTAATAAAAGTTTAGAAATCCAGAAGAGAATGAGTTAAGACTGTTCTGTGTGTAGCAGTTGAAAAGGCAGCTTCCGTAACTCTTATCTTACTGACCTTTGAACAAATTTTCTTAACAGCAGACCTCGTGTGCGGTGTCTCAAGGGATTTGAAAGAGCTGCTCCACCTTTTCTGTTACTTAATGCATCTTACTGCACATCTGTGTTCCTGTATATGAACTGACCGAGGCTCTTTTAGTAAAATAAAATTGCAGTATATTTTTCACAGTCACATATAGATGTTTTGCTTTCCAGAGTTCATTTTGCACACTAGGACAGGACCACTTTGGAGAGACATCTGCTACTGTCAGCCTGTTGTAATATTACTTCTGAATCACAGAATGGATTACGTTGCTTCGGGTGCGTTTTCAGCAATCCCAGTGAAGAGACCATGCTTATTAATGCAGTTTGCCTTTTATCTTCCTCTGAGCTCAGAATGAACACAAAAGTACAGTTGTATGTGTGAACATATACTTCATATTGTGAGTTTCTTGGTTCTCTTCCCTTTGAAGATAATGCTAACTACAAAGATTCAATGCTACAAATACAATTAAATATTTGTTTTCATATGTGCACATGCATTTTTGTCTTTGTGTATATGTGCACTAACCAGAAATAACATACTAAATCACAAGATCAACAGGACGTAGCATTTTTTTTATTCATACAACAGCAAAATGATTTAGATTACAACATTAAACTGATAAGGGGCAATCCATAGAAATGCACAAAGGAATTATGCTACTTAGAGTACTGAGAAGTCATAGCATTCTGTTCACCCATCTTCAAACTGACGGTTATACTAACTAGAAAGGTAAACTGGCACTTTTTCTGGTATAATCTTGTGTTTTTAACTATTATGGAATATATTCAGAGACTTTTATAACATACATTTAAAAGCAGTGCAGGTTTAATTTATAAGGAGCGACTCATCAGTAAATTCAACAACTCAGAAGCTACTCAGGAGTAAACAGTACTTTATTTAGAAATCTTAGACTAATCCCATTAGTCAAGCTGTGTTACTGTCTCATTCATTATCTTATTCATCTATTAGCAAAGTTAAAATATTCAAAATAACTGTTAAAACACAAAGAAAAAGGATATATTTGTAATATGGTAACTCTCTAGATTCTGGAAGAACCGTAATTAAAGTCATAGTCTCCTCTTTTTTAAATCTCAAATGTACAGAGCTGTAATTGCGGAGGAATTTGTATAAATATGTTAAAGACATGCTCTTCAAAAATGTTATGATGAGCCATAAATTATTAAAAGAACAATTACAAATGGAGGTTGGGATTTAGGAATATCTTATATAAGGTGCAAGAAGGTTTTGTCCTGGGATGACAGTTAACGTGCTGTTAGGTTCTGAGACATGCTTTCTATTGAAGTTTCAGTGGTATGTTGTCATTTGTCAGCTTCCTTTGCTCTGGAACTCATCAGGAAAGATACAGCTTTTATACTCAGTGCTAAGGAGTCCTGGAGCAATTTGAGTTCATTGCCCATTGCCAAGTGCAGTGGCTTGGGCAGCCTACTGTTTCATGCACATGTACTGTGCAGTTGGCTCCTGCAGCACTACATGATAACAGTGATGGTCATCAGCACAGATGTACACTGGAAAAGACAGGGTGGCACAAGCACAGGCTGTCAGGCAGGCAGCTGCTAATCAGTCCTTCTTTCCACTCATTTAGTTTGTCTCTGTCTGCACCTGCAAAACATGCTGCAGGCATGCCGTCAGTCCCATGAGACATATGGAGACAAAGTGCACAGGTAACCGAGTTCCTGAATCACTTCAGCATTTATGGCAAATGGCATGGTAGAAAGGTTTCATTTATTTATTTATTTACATTTGTTTACTGGGAAAGTCCGACTTGGAATGAGTCGATTTTCAGCAGAGGCCTGGGGAGAAATGCTCCAAACACATGTCTTTGTAATGTGGTAAAAAGCAGAGTACCCAGAGGAAACCCACACGAATACAGGGAGGACATGCATTCTCCACACAGAAGGCACCCCAGCCAAGAATTGAACCAGAGAACCTCTTGCTGTGAGGTGACCATGTTAACCATTGCACTACTGCACCATCCAAACGTACTGTATGCAAGGCATGTAACAGACTGAGCTACTGAGTCACTGTACATGTCATACATCAGAGTTGTCTGTATTGTATAAGTTAAGAATAGACCATTTCATTGTGCTAAACAGTCCACTGTTATTCCAGTGCACATAGCAAACGTTTTGCTTCCTCATGATGGATCTTTTATGAATCTCACACAAGCTTAATTTTATGTCTATTTTATTTTATTTTATTTTAAGCAGATAAACCCACTAGCTACATGTGCCTCTTTTCAGCTGTGATCTGGGCATGTACTGCCTAACTGAGTTATTTGGTCATGCATACCCTATCAGCAAATGGGAATACATGGAATCAAACTCAGAACTACAAGATTAATATCATTAGCACCTTACAGCCTTAATGCTGTGGGTTAAACGTAGACACATCTCCTACTCATGCCTGCATAAAAGGTTAAGTCTTGAAGGTCCCTCTAATTATGTATCAGGATGCCCTCTAAGCAGCTAAGCGGTATCAGTTATGAACTGAAATAGGGAGGAATCAGGATGAATTCCAAGTAAGTGTATTGGGCCACTTTTTTCAAAACAAGTTTAATTCTACATGGTCAGCAGATGGGGCTGGTACATTTCTGTGTTCATTTTCAAACATATATACAGAACCATCATTGTATTTTCTTGAACTCCAGCTTGGATGACTCACACATGGCATTTCAGGTTTTACTTGTGAAAGTACAAAATAATGATTACACTGATTTGTGTTTCTAGCACCTAATTTACTTCATTAGGGACAAGTTCTTATTACTCCTAAGCAAAAAATGTGGTGTATTTTTGTCTTTTGCAGGTGGTACAGTATTTATTTATTAATTAGACTACTGGTCTGGTAGAAGACCCTTTTCAGCCATGACATGGGTTAATGAGAAAACAGTGCAGAGAATTCTTATTCATCACAGAATCAGAAATACAAACTACGAATGACTAGCTAAGTAGTACACACTGATAGAGATTATACTCAGTCTTTAAACTCTCGTCTGATACCGTATTTTTCAGAAGCATACCACTAGAAAATATATCTAAATTTTAAAGGCAATAGAATAATACACCATGTTTAGAACCAGTATGAGTACACTATAAAGTGCTTGCTGCATTAGACTTCTATACATATATTAAGAAATTAAAAACATACTTCTTGGTATAGTTAGATTTCCTGAGTTGAACATGAAATTGGTTGATATTGATCAGTGCACTGTCCCGGTAAACAAATGTAACTCACTTATGCCTGTAACACTTTTTTGTATATTTCCACTTCACACCCATGTCTCTTTTGGCATCCAGAACTTTCTTGGGTCTGGCTTCTTTAACTAAGTGACTTAGAAGCTAATAATAGGCAGTATTTGAAAGGACAAGGAGTAATTAAAAAGATGACGCTAAGAATGCTAGTGTAAGATGTCCTGCAGTGGAGAAATTATTCTTTGTTTGCCGCTTATTATTAATATTTTCATATTTATATTCATATCCTCATAACTGAGATACCTACATTTTATTGAGGTGCATGGTGTAAAATACCAATGTGGGAGACAGGACAATTCACGAAAAATGCTGGTTTATATCATACTATACTAGAAATATTGCTAGATGTTTGTTAGTAATTATGAAAATAAGATATATGTCCATAGGTACTTAATACTCAAAAAAATAAGTGACTTCAAACTGTCACATGATCTTAGGTGAAACCTTAGATGTTTTTGAAGAAAACTGCACTGTAAATTGCACATCATGAGATATTGTTAGTTATACAATTAAATATATGTTTTCATACTTATGTAAATATCTCAATAAACATGCACTTGTAAAGAAATGTCTTGTCATATGAAGACTTATGTCTGGTTAACAAAAATATTCTAATAATGTATGTCTAGGTTGTACAGTTTTCAAGATATAAAAATTTGTGAATGTTTAAAAAATATAATGTGGGTGTTCTGTGCAATATAATATATTGCAGTATTTGTGTAAAAGACTATGAATGCACCATCTATTATTACTGTAAAAAATACTTCTTACTGATAACATTGTTATTTGTACGGTTTTAATAGCCTTTACTGTCCACAAAATATTTACATTTGTTTATTGTATGCTTTTTAAGTTTATTTTTAAGAAAATGCTCTGTAATGTAAGATGTGTGTAGGCAGCTAGAGGTATAACAGTCCATACTACACAGCTTTTAATGAGATAAATACATAAATACGTCTATCTTAAATTAGACTTGGAAAACAATGCCTAACAAGTGCTTATATCTTGTACTCGTATAGGTGTATAAATAGGTTTACCTTTAGAAAGACACTTCACACTCAGGCAAACAGCAATTGTTCGAAAGGCTGTTTGCAAAGTTTGCAAACACCGAACGAAAAAAGGTTCGAATGTGCAATGACCGAATGCACAGTGACAATGTGGGGCAGATTGCTCTATAGTGGGGTTCGGAAAATGGTCCCTTTCCCCACTGTAGTGCGATCTCGGAGTTAGAATATTAAAGTAAGGGGTGTGTGGGAGGTGCAGCCCCTTACACTTCTTTTTTTTTTTTTGACATTAATTGTTCGAAAAACAGCAAATCTGCTTTTCAATTTGCTGTTTTTCAAATATTAAGGACTATCACCGTTTTCACTTTTGTGGTTACGAGTCGCTCATATGAACATTCGTACCACTGTGATTTGGCTTTATAAAGGTAAACCGTATAAACAGCATGTGTTTTATGTATTTATTTATTTGTAATATTTAAAAAATATATGACTTTGTATTAAATTTCTGAATGGAACATCTATCTTGGTTGCAAACTACATCAGAAAAGAAAGCACTTGTGTTTACTACAATAAGAATTGAATTCATCAACAGAGGAAACAGAATCTGAATTACAAACATGGCTATTAAACTTACTCTTAACAAAAACATTCAGTGGCCATCTAAATTAAAATTCATGCATTGTGCAAGATAGTTTTTTGATTATCATGTTGTTATGATTCATAAATGCAAGGAAGAAGATTGTTTAGACCCCTGTACAAGTCAACCATCTGGCTAAATGATGCAACCCTTGCCTATTCATTCTTCATCAGATGAGATCTGAACATGCTATGGCTGTCACTCAGACAGTTTACATACCCTGACAGTCTCATATGGACATAAAATGACTGGAATATGAGGAGGTTTACCACTTCCAAAAGTTATATAGTTCAGTCGGTAACCCAACCTCCTCTGAACCCATGGGTCCCAGCTGGGTCACCTTGTCACTAACAGGTATGCAGAAGCAAAATATGCGTCCTCAAAAATGCATTTCTACCACACCCCTAGTAGCAGTGAACAGGTATCACCTCTTCATTTCCCCTCCTGAACTAAAGTTTAATAAAGCTACTATATAGTTGAATACAAACTGTCCCATTTTTAACTGACTCAGAAAACAGCTTAGTGCACAAATGTACTCTTTTATATACTTCATTAAAGTGTAGCTATTTAATGATTAAGGTGCTATATTAATTTAGTCACCTGCTCAGCCTTAACTCCCTGTTTTTTTTTTCTGCAGACTTTGGTGGTGTAGCCTCTCTTGCACTAACTCTTAGCCTGATCACTTAAATCAAATTCACTTTCTAACCAATTTACTGGTCAGCTCTAATGATGTCATCAATAATAAAAAAAATAACTCACAGATATTATCCCTCAAATCAACCACAATGGCACCAATAATTATGCATACACTATCAGCCTCCATACTACTGAACCCTACAACCAATGAATGACAACACACAGCACCCGATTTTCAATCCTAGAATCCCTTTCAATAGCTTCCCACAATGCTATGACCAAAAAGGAACTGCCACCCTCTAAATGGACTACCCTAAAACTAACAGCCAACTCTTATCATATAAAACCTTATTTTTTAATATGTTAGGCTTGACTAAATTCAAAAACCAAATTGCTACTTCACCCAAGGTCTATAGTTCCTGGTCAGACTAAATGCCCTACCCTCTATCTTTTGGAATCACCTCAAAACAAATCCCAGGTTACCAAAGTCCTCAACCTATGAACAAACTCAACAACCAACTTTCGCTGTAAGTAAGACCTATACCAAATAAAAATAGCTCTACTTAATGTGATCAACATAAAAGCAAGTTAGCATAACTTGAAACAACTGTGGGCATCTCCAAATCTTGTATAAAGGATGACACATCAAACCATAGTCCTCTGTCACTAGGCTAAAACTTCATTTTTAATGTTAAATCTGGAAAAAGAGTTGTTGGCATTATCCTTGTCCTCCTCAAACAAAACAAATGCTACAATCCAAGCACATAACTTGTATGTCAATGGCAAGGACTCCATCCAGTTCACAGTCACAATCTTCCAGGAAAACTCTTCCAAAACTTACTTACCCTTCCCAACTTCCCATCAGCCACCTCTAAAAATTCAGTAATCTTATACATATAGTACATCAAGAATCTAACCCATTCAGCAAAAGTGATTTAGAATTCAGTCAACCACACCAAAAGACTCTCTTAAATCAAGTACTATAAATTAACAAGCAAAAGTCCTATCTCCCTAGAATTACCTCAATGAGTTTTTTTTTCAGCTACCTAAAGCATGCATATGTAACTTAAATGCTCCAATCCAAAAACCTGAACCATCCCTCTTTTACTTCAGAGCAATAAAGATAAATGAAATGTATATGGTCTTGGAACAAATCCCAAGTGAAGCCATCAATAGGGCTGATAGCCTTCACATATGGTTCATCAGAGTGTACCAAATGTTTGTAACATCTTTCTCATCAAGACCTTATGTCCACAATGTTGAAGCAAGTCATTATAAAACAGTCTAAAAAAGTCTCAAAAACCAGCCAGCATCAGTAACTTTAGACTGACTGGCGAAATATATGAAAAATTAGTATAATTGTGACTCACAAAATACAAAGGCACAGAGTCCTGTGTCTGATCTTATGGCATAAAGGGATAAAGCCCTGATTCTGCCTCAGATGGCCCATGTCCATCTAGCAGCATGGGCTCTAGAGGGACTGGTTTGGCCCCTGGGACCTAACTGAACTATGAAGGGAAGGATGGGAATGAGGAATGATGGCAGCATGCCCATCATTGGGGGAGGGTAGTAGCTCATTTCACAATACTGATGACACCTGCTGGAGTGCAAGTGTAGTCCTGAAAACAATGATTCTAGCAAATGTACACTGCAGCAGTGTGCCAAACTGGGGCTGGTATGTGTCATAGTACACAAGTACCCTTTGTCAGTACCATATTGTAGTACTTGTTAGCTGTGTTTGGAGGAGATTGCCAAGCATGGGCTCTAGGGGGACTGGTTGGCCCCTGAGACTGGTTGGTCCCAGGGGCCCATCCAGTCCCGCTAGAGCCCATGCTTGGTGAACTCTGCAGACATTTAGCCCTCAATAACATGTAGTTATCTTTTGAGATAAAAAGATGATAAACCTGCTGATATTTTTCTAGTGGACTTTCAGAGAACAAAAATTTCTTTTGCACTGTTTTGAGGAAGCCATATTTCATTTTGTGAAGTATTCAATTTTCAGTTGCTGTTCTTCTGTTGGGAGGGAGGAAATTGGCTATTTTCTTTGCCCAGAACAGGTACTTTCATTTTGTAACCTGAGTATAATTCTGGATGTTTAGTTGGTGGTCCAGATAGATCCCCATGAAGAGGTAGTGGTATTTTTTGGTTGTTGCTAGAGGCTCCTGTCTGTTACATAATATGTTCCAGTGTGAATGGAATTAATATATGTTTTACTGAGTGCAAAATATATTTGTGTTTGTTTTTGGTGCTAAACAAAGTTTTCTTGCACAATAAACAGTTTGAAAGAAGTATGAGGCATTTTTCTATCTGTTTATGAGGTAACAGGAATGGCTTGATCTCTAAGTCTCCAACTCATGAGCATAAAGTATTATTGATAGTTGGGGTAACTAAGCAGGACGGGAGTTTACTAACAGAGAGGGATAACAATTTACATGACAAAGCTGAACCTCTGGGACACCTTTGATTAAGGGGCCAGTTGAAAAGGTGGCTGAATCCATTTTTATTTTAAAGTTTCTGTTGGAGTTATAATCTTTAAACAACTGCAGAGCTGTATTACTTATTCCTGTCCTTATAGTAAATTACTAAGAAGGTCATGAGTATCAAAATCACAGGCCTTGACAAGGTCAATGAAAACTGGACCAATTTAGTTGTCTTTGTCCACATTTTGTATGATATCATCAGTTAGGGTATACAGTATTGCCATAGTGTTTTTCTCTAAGCAAAATCCATATAGATGTGTAGATAGCACTGCATGTCCCAGGGGGCCAACCAGTCCTTCTAGAGCCCATGCAGCATGGGCTCTAGAAGATTCCGA
>NW_025054804.1:0-8594 GCF_019279795.1 Protopterus annectens
ATATGTACAAATACACTCGTATGTACATATATATGTGTGTGTGTATGTGTGTGTATATATATATATATATATATATATATATATTTTTTTTTTTTCCGGTGTCTGTGTAAAAGATCTGTGGTCATAAAATGTGGAGAAGCTGAAGGTAGATTCTCCTGTTTGAGAAAACCTTCTTGTATTTATTATTTCTGATGTAGAATTGAGACACCGCCACCTTTAGTCCCTGTCTGTGTAGCATCTCCTTCATTGCTGACAAATATCGCACCCCCTTAGAATTACACCAGAGACTGAGGCAATTATTAAAGTCGGTGATCTCCTGTTCATATTGTGGCATCATCCTTTGGGAGAAGTTAAAATACTGCTGGTTTTGTGCTAGGGCGACGTTTTGTATAAAGGAGTGAAATTTTTCTCTGAAAACCTATCCACTAGCAGGTTCGCTTATCTCTGTGGTGTCAGTGTGTTCAAGCTACCATTGGCCACCAGTTCCCGCACATGTTGGGCCCTACTCTTTAGCTTTTATGTACATAGCTGTAAAAGGTCTTATGGCTATCCCTTGGCAGTACTTGCTACAGGGTTTCTCTCAAAAGCAGCTCTTGGACAATTTGGCAAGTTGTCTGTCTTATTTGCCTGTTAAGGCTGCGGAGGATGCTTTTCCATTGTTGGGTCCTTGAGTTTGTTTTCTTGGACATCAGCATTTTGAGATTATTGTAGAGTTTGTTGAGCTGTAAGTCCACCATGGCAGTTTGATTTTACTTGGGGCTCTGGCTTTGATTCTGTCTGGTACAGCTGAGTACCAGTACTTATTCAAGTGATTGTACAGGGCTTAAGTGTACGCTTTGGCGCATTTACCACTTTCTGCTTAGGGTGGGACTTGGAATGCATTTATACCTTCACCTAGTAGGGTATAGTTTGCCCATTGGTGAGGTTTTTAGTCTGATTTCACCCCTTTGCTGAGTTCTGGTGTTTGTGCCAGTTCAAAGGAGACTGATCTGTGATCAGTTTTAACTAATAAGGGTCCAACGGTTGCAGCAGTGCACCTGTTTGACTTGTTGGTAGTGCTCAGATCTAGAATGTTTGTTCCTTTTGTCGGGGCATGGACAATTTGCTACAGAACATTTGAATTCACAAAGTCAATGAAGTTTTGTTCTAGCAAGTTTGGGTAGAGTAGGTTCCTGCTTGATGGTGGGATAATTGAAATCCCCCATAACCAGTGTGTTTGGTAAAATTGGGGTTGTCTTCAGTTTGATTAAGTAGGCTTCATGGGTGTTGTGACCCTTGGAGGGTAGTCCACGATCCAGGAGCTATTGTCATTCCTACAAAATCTAAGAGTTTATGTGCCTTGGTGTCATATACGATTCCCTGTTAATACTGGGGTAATTAAAGTCACCCATGAATATGGCATTGGGTTGGATGGTGACTATTTTCAGTAAGCTTAAATGCATGTTATGGGTTTCCTGGGTCAGAGAGGGAGGCTTACAGGGAAATGGTATGGGATTTTGTCTATGGTGATTTGAATGTGGAGAGGCTCAAGTGCATCATCCTTTTTGACCAGCCTTGAGGTTTATTTATTATGTAAATTGAGACCCCTCTATCTTTAGTCCCTGTCTGTGTAGTAACTGGTATGTATCTGTGGCCTTAAACCATATCTCAGTGACCACACAGACATCAGCATTCTTTAGGGTAAAGAGAACTTCTAAGCAGAAAGGTTTTTGTTTAGACTCGTAGCATTGAGCTGTAAGACCTTTAGATTTTCTTGGTTTTGATTTGCTATTTCAGAAGTACTTTCAGTTTTGCATTGCCTAAAAAAAAGGCACTATGGGGGAAAACAATATTTTAGCTAATATTTAAACTTTTAGAAGGGAGAGGTAAAGACCATCCCTGGCAAAGCAGTGTGGTCTGTTGGCCATCTCCGTCTATGCTGACAAATCTTGCACCCTCTTAGAATGACACCAGAAACTTATGCAGTTATTACAGTTAGTCATCTTATTTTTTTCATATTGTAACATCATCCTTGAGAAGGTAAAATGCTACTCAGTGCTAGTCTCATACCAGCCTGGGGCACGTATTCCAAGAGCTCCATGATGTCTGTTTTCATAAAGTCTAGGGAGATAACGTCTCAAATCATTTACACCCATGTATCATGGACTATGTCTGAGTCATACTGGTACTTGTGGTTCAGTGACCTGAGTGCATGCGTAATGTGACAGATCCTGGCCCCTGATAAGCAACTGAATGTGACTTTCTCCTTTCTCGGCCTGATGAGAGGGACATCATTGTGTCTCACGATGGAGTCTTCAATGACCAGAATGTTGGACGGTGTGTTGACTTGCCTTATGGGCTTAGAAGTAGAGGCTCCATGAGATGTGGCTGTATGTGTTAATGTGGGTGTTGTTTTGGAAAAGTGTGTTCAGGGTTGCTGAGGTAGTTTGTTATGTGCACTTTGTCTGGGAGGTCTTCGGGGTTTAGGCAGATTACATTTGAGTGCCTCAGCATATGTGGGTCTATCTGTTTGCTTTGAATTGAATGTGATGGGTGCAGCTTTTGTACTACATACTACAGGCAACCTTATTGAAATTAGGAGTACTTTTATGTGAGAGCTTTGCCTCCAGTGACATTTTGTAAACATATTTATCACATACTATATCTGTTTGAGAATTAACTGGCTGTCAGTAAACATGAGGCAAGTTCTCCATTGCTTCAGGATGTCCATATCCACCAAGCCGGTAACAGAGGTAGCGGCTAAGTTTGTATCCATGGCAACAGACCCATTTTTATTGATTAGACAGTTGGAAACATTTTATTTGTTTTGTTGAGTGAACTCCTTTTTTTAATTGTAAATAGTTCTTACAAAGGACGAAAAATAAACATGATTTTTGTTCTGTCACAAGTTTATGGCTGAGTAAATATTCATTTTCCAGTCATTCAGTAACTAGTTTAGCCAATGAAACATTTCTGTCAAGGCTTTTCTCTCTATACTATAAGGTTGAGAGGTATACCTTTAATTAGAACTGAGATGTCATGAAATCGCAGGAAATTTAATGGCTTTTACCACGTGCATCCATCTCTCTCTCTCTATATATATATATATATATATATATATATATATATACATACATATACATACATATATATATATATACATATATATATATATATATATATATATATATATATACACATATATATATATATATATATATAGAGAGAGAGAGAGAGAGCAAGAGAGGTGTCTGTGTGTGTGTGTATGTGTGTGTGTATAAAATGTGCATCTCTCTCTATACACATGCACGCACACACACACACATATATATATATATATATATATAGATAGATAGATACATGTCTCTGTTTGTGTGCATGTATATATATATATATATATATATATATATATATATATATATATCTTTATACGTTTGTGTATATATGTGTGTAAGGATATATATATATATATATATATATATATATATATATATATATAGATATATGTGTGTGTGTATGTGGCTGGCTGTGATATGTGTGTATGTCTATATGTATGTCTGTATAGATATATATGTATATATATATATATATATATAAATATATGTGCGTGTGTGTAAAAGATGAGTAGTTGTAGAGGGAGGCCTATAGTTTGCAAGGACAAGGAAGTGGTATTGTATTTTAATGTGGAGAAGATCAAGTGAATTCTACTGATGTTCATCGTGCATACAGCTGCAGTAATCACATATGGGTTCTCTGCCGTCAGGCGGGTCCTCGGTCGTCCGAATTCCAAAGTCCTGGTCCGGCGTCGGTTGTTGTCGCTTTCTTTCCTGACGACAGTGCGACAGGGGTATATAAGACACAGCCGACGCCATATTCTTTAGTCTTTTTTGCCGCGCGGTGCCCGAAGCAGAAGCATTTCGCAAGTGCCGGTCGGCCAGCTCCTGAATTTACAAAAATCGGAAAACCGAAGTCTTCATTAAGGCTAAGTACCCCGTTGGGGAAACTTTTCTTGCCTCAGAGCGATGTCAGCCAAAGTTAACAATTGTATCTCTTGTGGGAAGCAAATACCGCATAAGGATTTCCATTCCCTCTGCATACCTTGTTTAGGCCCAGACCACGACGTCTCGGGCTGTCGCTTTTGCGCTACTTTCAATAAACGCACTATTAAGCGTCGGGCAGAGTTCGCCCAACACTATTTTGGTAAAGCCTTTGATTATAAAATGTCGTCAGACTCCAACTACCGTTTTGTCCAAAAAATGCAAGGACAAGGACCGACACGGGTCCGCGGCCTCCACCGACACCACGCCAAAACCGGCTACACGTGGTCCGGTCCTCAGCGAGACGCCTATGCAGTCCCTGACTACCGACGACACTTCCTTGGCGGTGTCTTCTGAAACTGAGACCGCAGGTACCTCGGCCCTTACTCAGACTACAACCACCGAAGCCTCTGTGAGTGTTGAGCCTCCTAATGTGGACAGGTCCACTTCCACCCAAGGTGTCTTTAGACCCTCATCTTCCTTTTCTATTAAGGCCTTTACTAAGTCCAAATCAGCCATGCATCCCAAGAGGCCTGTTGCACAGGGCCCATCTCCAGGCCCCATGCCTAAAAAGCAGATGCTTAAAATGGCTGAGGATTTAATTACACTAATCAGGGGTTCCCAACCCCCTCCGGACAAGAGACCCAGGGTGGAGGAAGATTCTCCCTCTTCTGAACACGGTTCCATTTTCTCAGAACATTATGATGTAGAGGAACATTTGTACTCCCCTTATGAAGATTCTGATGCAGAACAGTCCATTCCTTCTGTATCTCCCCCCGAGGATTTCTCTTTTGGGGAAACCTTCCACACTTTGAGGGAACACTTCCATTGGGAAGGCCAAGACTTTTCTGATTCCAAGAAAAGGCTTAGGGAATTTCTTTTGTTACCTCAACACAGACCTCTGGCTATTCCTCCTGTCTTGGACATACTGGATGATGTCTACTCGGAGGCTTGTCTTAATCCGATTCCTGCCTCCTGCCCTGTCAAACCTTTATAGGTACTACAGAGTTCCTAACTCACCCACCTTTTCAAAGGCCATAATGCTGACCCTGAAACCATTTCACAAGGCCCCAAGGGGATGAAGGCCTCTACTGCCAAGAATCCTCTACCTTCCGAAAGAGAATCTAGATCCTTAGAAAGGTGGGGAAAAAAGGTATACACCTCGACCACCCTAGCCATGAGGGCCTTAAATTGTCAGTTCCATATGCTTAAATATCAGCAGTTTCTGTTGTCACAATTAAGAAATAAAATGTCTCAGCCTGAACAACCAGATTTGAAGGAATTGCAGGATATGATGCATAGTGCAGAACAAGTGGGTAAACACACCTTACAATGTGGCTATGATGCTTTAGAGGCCTCAAGTAGAGCTGCTGTTACAGGATCAGTCATTCGTAGACATGCCTGGCTTAGGGAACAAAGCTTGCCTGATCATGTTAAAGCTAAACTGCTAGATGCTCCTTTACAAAAGGATGTACTATTTGGTACTAATGCTGAGGAGATACTACGGAAAATGGAAGAAAAAGCTAAATCTATGCAAACTGTCAAGGCTTTTCTACAGGTACAACCACCTCGTTTTAGCAGAAATTGGCATTCTAAAAACTGGTCCTTTCCAGCCACTGACAAGCCCCAAAGAGGTAGATACAGGCGAACAAGGGGCAGAGGACAATCTCAGGGATCGTATAGAGGCAGACAATGGCAATCTCCAGCACCAAGAGGTGGCGAAGACAATGCACAACAATACAGAAAACAAACCCAATGACTTCCCTTTCCTTGCCAAGCAAGTCTCAGCTGGCAGCACCCTTGGGAGGAAAGCTGGCATTATTTATAAGAAATTGGCATATTGTCACAACAGACAAATGGATCCTGGACGTTATAAGCAGAGGCTACAGATTTCATTTTCACACCCTTCCAAAAATGAGAGGCATGCCAAACCTGCCACACAATCAAAGGGCAGAGGCACAACTACAAATTTCAAAGCTCATAGACATGAAAGCTATTCAAGAGGTACCTGTTCACGAACAAGGTCAAGGTTTTTATTCCAGGCTATTTCTGGTACCAAGGAAAGGAACCAACTGGAGACACTTTTGGACTTATCCATCCTAAACACATTTTTACTCATACCAAAATTCAAGATGCTCACATTACAGCAGCTTCTTCCCATGCTGGGCAAGGAGTTTTGGCTGGTAACATTGGACCTCAAGGAGGCATACCTGCATGTCCCAATCAAACAAAGCTGCAGAAGATACCTCAGATTTCTTGCAGGTTCAATCCACTATCAATTCTCTGCATTGCCCTTTGGCTTATCTACTGCGCCCAGAGTATTCACAAAATGCCTGGCATCAGTAATTGCCTACTGCAGACTTCAAGGGATACAAATTTACCCTTATTTGGACGACTGCCTGATCCAAGAGGACAGCAAGCACACACTTCTGGAACATCTGGCTTATGCAACACGGCTACTGAATTCTCTGGGATACACAATCAACAAAGAGAAATCCAGGCTAACACCATTTCAGAAAATAACTTTCCTGGGTGCCAACTTGGACACAAACACCCAGATGGCCTATCTTACACCAGAAAAACAGGGGCAACTAACTCAGTACTTCAAGACACTAGCAAATTGTACCAGGCTTACTGCAAGGAAAATCCTGCAGGCTCTGGGATTCATGGCATCTTGCATTCTTTTAATCCCATGTGCAAAGTTGCATATGAGGAAACTTCAGTGGTACCTAAAAAACCTATGGTCTCAACACAGCCACAGTTTGGAAACAATAATACCAATAATTCCATGTTTGCAAAAGGAATTTCTATGGTGGGCCCAAGCATGTCAAGCAAACACAGGTCTCCCATTCTGCAAGCCTCAAGCAAATCAAGTCATCACAACAGACACTTCAGACTACGCCTAGGGGGGGTGCACATGACTGGCAGGTGCATTCAGGGCAAATGGTCCCAAAAGGAAGAGCACCTTCACATCAATCAAAAATAAATGCTAGCTGTGATAAATGCAATAACAGCATTCAAGGACTTCCTACATCCAGGACAATTATTGATAAGGACAACACCACAGTAATGTGGTACATAAACAAACAAGGAGGAACACATTCATACTCCCTGTGCAGACTAGCCATGACACTTTGGAACTTGGCTCTGGAATGGCACATCGAGCTTCAAGCACAGTACTTGCCAGGTCTGGAAAACATGCTGGCAGACAATCTAAGCAGAAATATGACAGATCCACACGAATGTAAGTTGCATCCTCAAGTGTTTACAAGGATAATCCAAGCGTGGGGGAGGCCAGACATAGATCTCTTCGCCTCACACAGGAATCATCAATTGGAAAAGTTTTGTTCAAGGACCTTTCATCCAAAGGCCTGGAGAGTGGACGCCCTTTCATTCAGTTGGACAGCATGGACAGTTTTACGCTTTTCCCACCTCTGCCTCCTCCTGGTCCAAGTTGTGCTCTTTTGGAAAGCAAGAGCAGACAGACCCAAGATGATACTGATTGCTCCAGACTGGCCAAGACATATATTGGTACCCACTCCTGAGGAGCTTAACACATACTCCTCCACATGGTCTCCCTACCTCTAATGCCTCTTCTGCTGACTCCAGCACAGCTAAGCACAAACTCTTCTACAGTCAGCTGAAACCCTCAATCTTTAAGCTGCATGGAAAATCTCTTAGCACCACAACAGGCTCCTACTCCCCAAAGAGGTGTGCCAGGATGTCATGAGGCCAGAAGGCCATCTATACTAGGAAAGGCTTACTCCAAGTAAAGTGGAAACGGTTTTGCTCTTGGAATGAGAAAAAGGCCAGGACCCTAGAAAACTGAATTTGCCTCAGGTGTTACAGTATCTAGCTGGAGCTGCTGAACAGTGGGCTTTCATTTTCCTCCATAAAATCCATGCCTCAGCTATTTCAGAATTCAACACGGATCCACCTGTTGTTCTTCATCCACTCTTAAGACAGTTTCTCAGAGGGGCTAGAATATAAGACCACCATGAAACAACCCAGTGCCAGCCTGGGATCTTAAATTATATTCTAGAAAATTAACATTGCCTCCCTTTGAACCAGGCGCCTGCCGAGTTTGGTATTGATTATTTTTGGGAAGATTGTTATATCATGTCAGCCAGAGCTCCACATTTACCTAAAAAACAGAAGGATAAGGACCGACGCTCGCGGTCCGCGGTCTCAACCGACACCACGCTTAGGCCTACCGCGAGTGTCTCTGTCTCTTATGACCGACGACACCGCCCCCAATCGGGTTACTTCGGGTAATCGAGGCCAGCTTTGGTGCCGGGTTTCTGTTCTCCTCTGAGACCGTAGCCCAGGACAGGTTTCTGACACCATTTCAGTGGATAAGACAACCCAGCATGTGGGGCTGCCAGGCCTCCTGTAGTGTCTATGTCCTATTGGCGCCCACACACGCGGCTAAGCATGCCAAACACAAGCCTCCAAGATCTGTTTCTCTGGGATCCACTTCTGGTTCTCAAATTTTTAAGTTTAGCTGAGGACCTTATTTCTTTAGGGGTTCTCAGCCACATCCAGATAGCTGCTCAGCCACCTTTAGTAGGGTTTTCC
>NW_025054805.1:0-8757 GCF_019279795.1 Protopterus annectens
AGAATGACATCTCTAGTTTATCGGCTCTGGTTCCCACCACCCACCTTACTAAAAACTGAACGGAATCTAGCACATGTGTCATAATACACACACACAGGAGCTTTGCTAAGATGTGTTACAGCATCTGGAAGCTGTAAAACAATTTTAACACTTCCATTCTTCCTCACAGGAGACTAAGTCAGGCTTTTAAACAGACATTTTGTCTCCTGGCTCCAGTCAGAACTGTAAAGATACCATCTTCCATGGCCTAAACCAGGTAATTTAATTTCAGACTATTTTTCAAAGTTAGCTGGACTGAGATTAACCTCTTCTGTTCCATTCTCTGTTACAATATATTAGTTTCAACAGTTACAATACAGTCTAACATACAGAACTTTTCTGTCCTTGCAGGACCCACTGCTGGTACATTTTTAACAGAAGGAGCTTTACAAATACATTTTTAACATAAGCATCTGTATAAATCAGTTTGATATACAAATGACATATAATTCTTTACAAAACTCCAGCTAACTGTCTTATGTTATGTTACACATCCACTGCCCTAATCCTCCCGGCACAGTTGGCACTACCTCATATTGTCAGATATCTCCCCCCTTTAAAGACTCAAGCTAGTTTCTCAAGTGACCATTGCTTGAGAGGAATGAGCCTGTCTAGGAATTTATTTATTTATTTTTATTTTACATTTATACATTAACCATTATATATATATATATATATATATATATATATATATATATATATATGTATGTATATAATATATATATATATATATATATATATATATATATATATATATGTATGTATATAATATATATATATATATATATATATATATATATATATATATACTAAGAAATGAACTTACATTGATTAATAAAAAGCATTCAATAAAATAGTAAATAACACCAAACAACTCATGTAGAACTTTAGCGCTTTAAGTCTTATTTATTATCAAGACTTCTTCAGAAAGACATGTTTCATAAGTATGAGCAACCATTTTCACTTCAGCTTTTATATACATTAGTTCTAGCAAATACATTTAAATTAACAACAGTTCCTTTCCAATAGAAAGTGTGAACAAGCAGGTGCTGTGTGCATTTTCATTGGTTGAACATTACAACTGCAGTTACATAAAAGGCAAATTGGTCAGACAGTAGCCAACCTTGTGGTGCCGTGTGCATACTAAAAGGGATAGTGTGCAAAAAGGGATTGTGTGCAAAAGGGATTGTGTGCAAAAGGGATCGATGTGCAAAAAGGGGATTGTGTGCAAAAAGGGACTGTGTGCAAAAAGGTGTGTGTGCAAAAAAAAAAAAAAGGTTGGGGAGGGGCAGGAAAGATGACAGTCATGCTGTGATGCTTCTAATATAAACACACAACTTATGAGTGTTTGCCTCCAAAGGTAAGTAAAGAGGAGCGGAGGGAAGGTGGAGGAGTCAGGTAGAGAGTCCTACTATGCTTTGACATCGGTGTGTGTGTGAGAAATGTGGGTATGCCCACCTGATGGGGGAGTGGGAGGAATGCGGTGTGGACTTGAGGGGGGGCTGTTAGGGGGCCGCCCATGACAAGGAGCCTATGAATAACAGTGTCCCCCAGAAGACTGTCAGTGCAGATGGTACCAACACCCGTGGGCTGGTTTGGGTGGTATATCACCCTTGAATGGCTTCTAACGTGAAATGTGAGACCGGGGGTATAGTTGGTGGGGTCGGCGGGGGGCTAGCCTGGTGATTGGGAGCATGCATGTGTGTAGGGGGTATGGGGAGTCAAAAGTAGAGAGAGAGTGAGAGTGGGATCATGTGGGGAGGGGGTATGGGGGAGTCAAAAGTCAGAGAGAGAGAGAGAGAGAGAGAGAGGAAGCACATTATATTCACTTGCACAGTTGTAAATCCATAAACACATTAAATCTACTTGCACAATTCTTCAAACCCTCTTGCACAGTTCTTCAAACCCTATCACATTTCAATTTCTATACCATTTAAGTGCACATTTAATGTTCAGTGTCTCGTTGAGACCTGGATAGACATCAGCTCTCAGTTCTATCTGCCATTTTAATTCCGGACTTGCAGGAATGTGTCCATGTCCCCTACAAATTCTGTTATTTTTCCAGCACTGTGAATTTGAATCCTGTGAAGTTTGGGCAAATAGTACTGTGTTTAGCAAGGCATTCAAACTGTCCTTGTTTGTGTATTGCTGCAGTGTGTTCTTTAATCTGGCTACTCAGCTTCCTGTTCGTTTGCCGATATAGAAATTCTAAGACAGTGTTAAGCACAGTAGACTACATTTTTGTGTTGCAGTCATGGTGGTCATGTAGGACCGACAGTTCTGTTGCAGTCACGGGAAGGTGACATTGTTGTTTTTTCAGATGTGTACACAGGCAACACACTTGCGATGATCAGACATTCCAGGTTCTGTCGATACTTAGCTTTCTGTGGGGATGAGGCTTTATTCCTCTCGAGCAGCATTCCACCAAAAGAAGAGGTTCGTTTTGAAACAGAAGTTTGGGGATGTCCCAAGTAACTTTGTCAGACCTCTTTTCTCCTCCCAGATGTCCCAATTGTTGGTGAGGACCCTCTAATTCAAACATATCGGTGGAAATTGGAGGAAACTTGACACCAGTCCCCTTTGTTCTGGCTGGGTCCGTTCTGTGCCCTTGCTGTGAATCCCTTTTCCAGGATTGGTGGGTACCTGGAGTGTCTGTGCTGTAACAACCTGATCTCTTGGAACAGGGTTGTCCACTAGGATACTCTGGGTATTTTCTTTCTAGGAACAAGTTTCTGAGGTAAAAACCTTCCTTGATGAAAACCTCGTCCCTATAAATGAGTCTGGATAACCGGATGAATTGTCCTTTTACAATATTCTTTTTCATGAAAATGGGGATGCTGGCTGCCTGAACTCCTAGATAGTTGTTATTCGGAAGAAAGTGGGCTTCTTGGCGGTAGATGTTGGAGTCAAACTGTCCATTTTCGGGTCTATAGTGAGGTGGATATCCAGGAATTGAGTGGTGGTTCCGATATGTCCTACCGTGAGGGTCAGGAAGTCCAGACTCTGGAAAAGGGTTTCAGAAAAGGTGCTCAGAGAAAGTCTGTCCCCCTTCCAGACAAAAAGGCGTCATCAATATAACTGCTAACCTGTACATTATGGTGTTGTTGAACCTCGAGTAGTGATTCAACCTTGTATCCATTTCCCAGGCACTGAGGACTAAGTTTGCATATGCTGGGGCCATTTTGGACCCCATGGCTACCCCTTTCTGTTGGTGGTAAATCTTCCTGTTGAATTGAAAGAAGTTATTTCTTAATACTGCTTCTGTTAACCTGCATACAGTATTAATCTTAGTCCCGCTTAGGTTGGAGTGCCTGTTCAGGTACTGTGTGGTGAGGGTCAGTCCTTCGGCGTGGGGGATGTTTGTGTAGAGTGCTTCTACATCTAGGGTGACCAGTAAACCCTCCATCCAGCCTTAGTTTGAAGATGTCATTTAGAAAACCCCAGGAGTCCTTGATGTAGTATTTGCTGTTCTGTACAATGGGGTTAAGGATGTGGTCCACGTATTGTGAAATCTTTTCTGTTTCTTTGTCCTTCGGTTCGATAACACATGGCGGGAAAAGGTGGATTTTCAGGGTTCTTGTGAACCTTTTGGGGATTCCTCGAAAAAAATTTTTCAAGGCTGGGTGTCATAACCTGCATGAAGCCCTTTTTAGGTCTTGAGATGTCATCCCTGAGGTACAGTTCCAACAGTAGGTTGTCAATTTGTTTAAAGTCTCTGTTGTACCTGGTTGATGTTGACCTTTTGTAGAACTGGTTGTTCATGAGGGATGCTTCAAGTGTTTTGGATGTATCTCTCCTGCTCCACATCACTACTATCCGGATCCCTTGTCAGCCTTCATGATCCGTGAGGGATTTGTCCTGACTCAGTTCCTTCCAAGCCTGTATCTTTCTTCCCTGTTCAGGTTGTGCCACTTTGCTGAGGGCTTATCAGAAAGGAGTTTCCTGATATCCCTTTCGCAGGTACTCCCTTAAAGAGGCTCAGTGTGTTGGAGAGTGCAGGAGTGTACAGGCTCTTCATGGTAAAGGGGTCTGTTGTTATCTTCCGAGCTTGTCTCATCGTCTTCCTCTTCATATTGTTGTATATCTAACTTTAGTTGTAACTTTCTCAGGTAGCACTTGAGGTCCAGGGATAACATCCGGCCGTGTTGGCTCTCTGCGCCGGGATGAAAGAAAAGCCTTTCTTCAGTGCCACCTTATGATGACTTTTCTGAGAAATCTCTTGTGGTGAGGTTAAAAGATGTCACCTACCCCTGCTGGAGGACCTGAAGTCAGTGCTATCAGGTGCTGGTATCAGTGAATGGGGAGGGTGATCAGGGTGAGTCCACCCAGTAATACTTTAGTACTGTATCCCGTTCCCGGCTCCCTTCTTCCCCTGTGATTGTTGTTCCCCCTCCTTCCCTCAATATTGTTGGTGTTGTGGTTCCAGTTTCGTTCATTACCCCCAGGTCTGAACCTGGTATAAGTCCTGGTTCTGGTTGTGAGTCCTGCTGAAGATAAAAAACCATTGTTGTTGCTACTTGTGCTGTTGTTGGAAGACTGGTCGTTGATTTGTGGGGTCTGATAAACCCTTTCTTGATTGATCGCACTGTCCGGTGTCCTGCGGTTTGTCAGGGTTTATCAGACCCCACAAATCAACGACCAGTCTTCCAACAGGAATGCTGTGAAGGGCTTCACACCCAAACTTGTCCTTTAGCTCAGCTCAGCTTGAACTGCTTGATAATTTGGGCGCGGGGAAGATGCCTGAAGCTTTGGAAGCTGGCCAGCTGTTATAACCATGGCAAGGTATAATCCATATAGCTAAGACTACTGCAGCTTTCGTGGATTATGTGAACATCTAATAATAATGTCATGAAGCACGTTCATCTTAAACAACTGAACTTTGTGTGCCTTTAATGCTGCTGATTCCTCCTGTAGATCTGCAGCTTTTAGATCAATCTTTGCAGAGATTATTTTGACGGCCCAATTCTTAAGCTTCATGATAATCTTAATTCTGAGATTTGAAATACACCAATAGATAAACAGATTCTGTTTGACCCTTCTACAGCTGAGGTGCTTAAAAGGCGGATGTTATCCTGGACCTCAAGTGCTACCTGAGAAAGTTACAACTAAAATTAGATATACAACAATATGAGGAAGAAGATGAGGAAAGCTCGAAGATAACAACAGACCCTTACCATGAAGAGCCTGCTACACTCCTGCACTCTCCAACACACTCCCAGCCTCTTTGCGTAGTACCTGCGAAAGGGATATCAGGAACTCCTTTCTGATAAGCCCTCAGCAAAGTGGCACAACCTGAACAGAGGAAAGAAAAGACAGGCTTGGAAGGAACTTTGAGTCAGGACAAATCCCTCACGGATCATGAAGGCTGACAAAGGGATCCGGGATAGTAGTGATGGAGCAGGAGGAGATATATCCAAACACTCCTGAAGCATCCCCTCATGAATAACCAGTTCTACAAAAGGTCAACATCAACCAGGTACAACAGAACTTTAAACAAATTGACAACCTACTGGTTGGAGACTGTACCTCAGGGATGACATCTCTCAAGGCAGAAAGAAAGACTTCATGCAGGTTACTTGACACTCCAGCCTTGGAAAATTTTTTCTGAATCCCCAAGGTTCACAGAACCCTAAAATCACCTTTCCTTGCCCCATGTGGTATCGAACCGAAGGACAAAACAGAAAAGATTTCACAATACGTGGACCACATCCTTAACCCCATTGTACAGAACAGCAAATACTACATCAAGGACTCCTGGGCTTCTAAATGACATCTTCAAACTAAGGCTGGATGGAGGGGAATATTTACTGGTCACCCTAGATGCTAGCAAAGCCTCTACACAAACATCCCCCCAAGCCAAAGGACTGACCCTCACCACAGCAAAGTACTGAACAGGCACTCCAACCTAAGCGGGACTAAGATTAATACTGTATGCAAGGTTAATTGCAGGAAGCAGTATTAAGAAATAACTTCTTTCAATTCCAGCAGGAAGATTTACCACCAACAGAAAGGGTAGTTTCATAGGGTCCAAAATAAGCCCCAGCATATGTCACCAAAACTTAGTCCTCAGTGCCTGGGAAATGGATAAGGTTGAATCACTACCCGGGTTCAACAACACCATAATGTACAGGCATTATATTGATAGCGTCTTTTTTTGTCTGGAAGGGGACAGACTTTCTCTGAGCAATTTTTCTGGAAACCCTTTTCCAGAGTCTGGACTTCCTGACCCTCACGGTGGGACATGCCGCCAGACCACCACTCAATTCCTGGATGACATCCACCTCTACCTATAGGACCCGGAAAATGGACAGTTTGACTCCAACATCTACATGTTTCCCACTTTCCAGAATAACTATCTAGAGTTCAGCAGCCAGCATCCCCATTTCATGAAAAAAGAATATTGTAAAAAGGACAATTCATCACGGTTATCCAGACTCCATTTATAGGGACCTATAGGTTCTTCACTCAAGGAAGGTTTCTTTACCTCAGAAACTTGTTCCTAGAAAGAAAATGGCCCTGGAGTATCTTAGTGGACAACCTGTTTCCAAGAGATCATACAGCACAGACACACCCAGGTACCAAACTTGCCAATCCTGGAAAAGGGATTCACAGCAAGGGCACAGAGCGGACCCGAACAAAAGGACTGGGTGTCGCAAGTTTCCCGCCAATTTCCACCGATATGTTTGGAATCAGAGGGGTCCTCACCAGCAATTGGGATATCTTGGGAGGAGAAAAAGGTCTGACAAAGTTACTTGGGACATCCCTAAACTTCTGTTTCAAACAGAACCTCTTCTTTTTGGTGAATGTAAATGCTGCCTCGAGAGGAATAAAAGCCCATCCCCACAGAGCCGAAATGGCATCGACAGAACCTGGAATGTCTGACTACGGCAAGTGTATTTGCCTGTGTACACATCTGAGAAAAAACAACAATGTCACCTTCCAAGACTTTTGCAACAGAACTGTCGGTCTACATGCAGCCACTATGACTGCAACACAAAAATGTAGTCTACTGTGCTTTCCTGCGAACACTGTGGAATTTCTATATCGACAAAGCGAACAGGGAGGCTGAGTAGCCATATTAAAGAACACACTGCAGCAATACACAAACAGGACAGTTTTGAATGCCTTGGCTAAACACAGTACCATATTTGCCCAAACTTCACAGGATTCAAATTCACAGTGCTGGAAAAATAACAGAATTTGTAGGGGACATGGACACATTCCCTGCAAGCTAAGTCCGGGGAATTAAAATGGCAGATAGAACTGAGCTGATATCTATCCAGGTCTCAGCGAGACACTGAACATTAAATGTGCACTTAAATGGTATGAGATTGAAATGTGATAGGGTTTGAAGAACTGTGCAAGAGGGTTTGAAGAATTGTGCAAGTAGATTTAATGTGTTTATGGATTTACAACTGTGCAAGAGTGAATATAATGTGTTTCCTCTCTCTCTCTCTCTCTGACTTTTGACTCCCCATACACCCTGCATGCTCCCACTCTCTCTACTTTCACTCCCCATACTCCCTACACACATGCTCCCAATCACCTGTAGGCTGCCCCCGCCTTCCAGCCCCACCAACTATACCCCCGGTCTCACATTTTCACGCAGCCATTCAAGGGTGATACCACCCAAACCAGCCCACGGGTGGTACCATCTGCACTGACAGTCTTCACTGGGGACACTGCTATTCATAGGCTCCTTGTCATGGGCGCCCCCATTTAACAGCCCCCTCAAGTCCACACGCATTCCTCCCACTCCCCATCAGGTGGCATACCCCACACACATTTCTCTACACACACACCGATGCCAAAAGCATAGTAGGACTCTCTACCTGACTCCTCCACCTTCCTCCGTTCCCTTCTTTACTTACCTTTGGAGGCAAACACTCCCTTAAAGTTATGTGTTTATATTAGAATCATCACAGCATGACTGTCATCTTTCCTGGCCCCCAACCTTTTTTTTTTTTTTTTGCACACAATCCCTTTTGCACACAGTCCTTTTTGCACCACGATCCCTTTTGCACACAATCCCTTTTTGCACACTCCATCCTTTTGCACGATCCCTTTTAGTATGCAATAATGCGGCACCACAAGGCTATTACTGTCTGACCAATTTGCCTTATGTAACTGCAATTGTAATGTTAATGAAAATGCACACAGCATCTGTTATTTCACACTTTTCTATTGGAAAGGAACTGTTGGAAAGCTTTAATTTTAATAATGGCCTGCTAGAACTAATGTATATAAAGGAAGTGAAAATGGTTGCTCATACTTATGAAACATGTCTTTCTTGAAGAAGTCTTGATAACAAATAAGACCTAGCGCTAAAGTTCTACAAGAGTTGTTGGTGTTATTTACTATTTTGTTGAATGCTTTTATTGTCCGCGAAGTTCATTTCTTAGTTAAAGTTTCTTCTCTTCGTTCAATTTTTTTGAGTGCGGTTAATTTTAGTTATATATATATATATATTACCAATACATTAACCCATGCTCTGTCTTGAGAACCCATCTGCAATGCCACTGCTGACCCCCCTACAGTGCTGCACTGTCATGTAGTGATGCCAGTAAACCTAGGCTCCAACTTAGTAACTTGGCATTTTGCTGGCTGGCTTGATGTAGGCATAGATCCCCCCTCACACTTCTCCTGCCACCCACTGCAAATACTCAGCACAAGGGCATCCCTATCATGGTAAGACTTCATCAGGTTAACATGGTATGT
>NW_025054806.1:0-8277 GCF_019279795.1 Protopterus annectens
GTCAAAGTTAACAACATCATGAATGCTGCACACCAAAAAGCAACACAAAGCACCCTAAGTGCAAGCAACAATGTAAACCTACACACTAGTTCACAACATCAGTGTGCCACCCAGCAACAGCCCTAACGCAAGACAATGTACCTAACAATCTAGTCATAGGTGACTCTATAGTCCCGCACACTGATGTCCCTCTCACCAGGTTGAATAAGGAGAAAGTTACAGTCAGCTGCCTGTCAGGTGCCAGGATCCGCCACATAACGCATGCACTCAAGTCACTCCACAACAAGTACAAATATGACTCTGTCATTGTCCATGTTGGAGTGAATGACTTGAGACGTACCTCCCTGGACTACATGAAAAGAGACATGGAAGAGCTCTCGGATCATGTGGCCCAGGCAGGTATGACCCTAGCCCTGAGTAGCATCCTGCCTTCGCCCAGAATGATACCACAATATAAGGATAAAATGATTGACTTCAACAATTGGCTAAGCTTATGGTGTCATTCAAAGGGGATCCAGTATCTGTCTGCCTGGGATGACATGATTGACAGACCACAATGCTTTGCCAGAGATGGTCTGCACCTGTCGCCCCTAGGATTCAGGTTACTGGCTAAGGTTCTTGCCACCCCTATAGTGCCTTTTTTAGGCAAACTTCAAAGGACAAAACCACCACCATAACGGGTACAAGCATGCAAAATCTGAAGGTAATGCTACTCAATGCTAGAAGTCTAAACCTCAAAATGCACTCTCTCGAGGCACTCCTAAAAATGGAGAACATCGATATCTGTGCAGTAACTGAGACCTGGTTCAAGGCTCCAGAGAGCACCCCTGCAATACCGGGCTACAACTCTTACCACACTTTTCGGCCACCAAACCAGGACCGAAACACTAAAGGTGGAGGAGTGTCAATATTCACCAAGGATATTCACACCACCAGGCTAGTTGGCCAACACAATGTGTCTGAAATTCTCCAAGTGCAACTAACACTAGGTAAGACTGCAATCCAAATTGTAGCTTGCTACAGATCCGGCACCATACCCCAAGATTCTCACTACACCTTTCTAAACATACTGGAAAATATTAAGATAGAACCAAACACCCTAATACTGGGTGATTTTAACTACCCTGCCATTAACTGGGAAAACTACTCATGTCCCAACACCTTTGCGCAACGGTTCTTGGAATTCATAAATTCCAACGCCCTGGATCAATTTTGCGCAACGGTTCTTGGAATTCATAAATTCCAACGCCCTGGATCAACTAATCCATAGTCCCACCAGGGGCTCCAATATCCTAGACCTGGTCATTACCAACATGGGAAATAAATGCTCCATACCTATGGTCACCCCCTCATTAGTCAGGTCTGACCATAAGCTAATCACCCTTAACATCCACATCCCACCCCCACCCCCCAGTAAAGAAACCACCATAAAAAACTTCTCTAAAGCCAACTTCATGCTACTCAAGTCAGAAGTGACAAACTTCATGACACCCATGCAGATGGGAACTGAAAGTTCAACTGCTGAATCCTACACTATGGCACTGTACGAGCACATCCACTCATGCATGAATCGTGCCATCCCAAATAGAACCAAAATGCTCTCATCCAAAAAAAGGAAGCCAATCTGGTGGTCCCCTGCCATAAACAAACTTTACAACAAAAGGAAGAAACTTTTGCAGAAAAGAGGAAAATCCCAGGATGCAAAAAACTCCCTTACTAGCCTCAGTAAAAAACTGAGATGCCTCATAAAATCCTCCAAAGCTAGTTATGAAAATAAAATTGCCAAAGATTCCAAAGACAACCACAAAGCATTCTATAATTGTCAAGAATCTAAATGGCAATGCTCAGATCTGCTCTGAGCTAAAACAGAATGGCATTAAATATACTGATCCGAAGGATATTGCCAATATCCTGGCAGATCGATTCAGTGCCAACTTCACCCCACTCTCACCCCCTAAATGGCCCATCTCAATACCGGAAGATTGCCAAATTCCAGTAATAACGGCCAAACAGGTACAAACGCACTCTCTAAAGCCAAGAATACAGCATCCATGGGACCAGATGACATCCCGGGCTGTGTACTACATGAACTACAATATGAACTGGCACCTCACCTAAGTGTCATGTTTAATCATAGCCTCACCTCAGGTTTCGTGCCCACTGAGTGGCGCAGAGCTATAGTTATCCCAATCCACAAGGGGGGATCCACCTTGGATCCCGGAAACTACCGTCCCATCAGTCTGACAAGCCTTATCTGCAAGGCCATGGAGCGTATTATCATGGAACTTATAAACAAAGACATTGGCAACCTTCAAACACTGGACCCCACCCAGTTTGGGTTTGTGAAGGGCCCATCTTGTCTCCTGAACCTGATTTCAGTCTCCAGAGCCATGGACAAGGGTAAGGTGGTTCACTCAGCCTATCTAGACCTTGCCAAGGCCTTTGACACCATCTCCCGCTATGGAATCATAGATAAACCTACTAAGGTGGGCATTAATCTGTACGCCACCCAATGGATTGCTAACTGGCTTACTGATAAAACCCACATTGTACAAGTAGCCAACTCCAAATCCAGCTCCAGACAAGTGACAAGTGGAGTACCTCAGGGTTCAGTCCTGGGGCCGCTCTTGTTTGGCATCTACTTCTCTGAAGTACAGGTCAACACTAAGGGACTCTGGCTAACAAAGTTTGCAGATGACTGCAAACTGGGAGCCATTATTGTATCCCCAAATGATGTGGATACTCTACAAAAGGGCCTTACAGAAACAGATGCTTGGTGCCAGAGCCATGGGCTCAAGCTCAATGCCAAGAAATGTATTGTTATCCCCTTTGGGAAAAAACATGTATCCATGAATTACCATATAGGTGGCAGTACACTAAACACAGAAAGTGTGATAAGAGACTTAGGGACACAGGTGGACAGTGGTCTCACCTTCGATAACCACATCACCACAACAGTCAGGAAATCCTTCTATGTGGCACACCTCATCACGAAGGGCTTTTCATCCAAAAAAAAGGAGGTCATTGTCCCACTGTACTCATCCCTCATTAGACCCATTATAGAATACAATGCCCCATTTGGTATGTACCTCAAGACATCTGCAACAACTGGAAAGGCCCTCGCAGTACCACCTCTTTCACTAAAAGAATCACAGGCCATGCTTAGATGGCCTATGCTGACCGCTTCTTAAACTTCAGCTATACTCTGTCGTGATATATCGCTCACTACAGAGTATGCATCTCCGCTTAGCATACAAGGCCAGTACAACCCAGAGCTGTTGGACATGCCACACTTAGCAAAATTCCAATCCCTCAGAGCTACAACCTCCCAGGGATCTAAAACCTTGTCATCACAATAAACAAAACATGTTGAGTGGGATAGTTCCGACCCAGAGACTCCCCAGACTTGAATGATTGCTCCATATGTATGTCAAGCAGAGTGCCTCTTTGACCTCTCTTCAAGAGGAACCTTGATTGGATGGGAGAAAGGAAATTCACCCCAGGGATCACGCCAGTCGCTAGGACAGGTCCAGGAAAGTAAATACTGAAGCAAATGAGCTCAGGGAATTGTTGGGCGGCTAGGTTTTTGTATTCTCAGGGCTGATAGCCTAGCACTAACCTATGAACCCTAAGATAGTCTAATCTATCATCAGGCTCAGATTTATTACCATGCCATCGCTTATTAGCACCATTATTAACATGTTGTGCCACTGCACTGAATTATTGTATGTTGTATGTTATATGTATACTGTAGGTTGTATATTAGGCACTGTGTATTTTTATTGTGAAATAGAGGAACCGGTGCTGTAACGGCAGAGTTGGATTTGCGGTTGTATTTCAGTGCAGGTGTGTGTGTGTGTGTGTGTTTGTGTATGTGCTGCGGTGCATATGTGTGCTTGCCTGAGAGTCAAAGATCAAATAGTTATTAATGTGTGTAGTGGGTAGAATAAAGTAATAATTTCTGAATGGGGAGAAAGGCTTAAAGTTATTTGTAGATTGAGAATATGTAACTAGAGAGCTAAGAGAGAGTATGAAAATATTTTGTGTGTGTGTAGTGGTGGGTCCTGACTTTTTCAACTTAATTTCTTTGAAGACCTTAGGGTTATCGTTAAAAACTATTTATTCAAGAACTGATCACCTGTTGTCATATGTCGGTGCAAAAAAGGAAGATTTTATGATGAAAACTAAGTAACTGTTTCGCTAAAAGAGTATGCTTCCGTGGGTATCTTTTGAAGCAAGTTCATGGTTGTTTGTGGGAATGTCATGTTTTACCTATGCTTACACTGTGGAAAATGTAATTTTCCTGATTTTAATATGGAAGATTTTTATGGCTGTAGTTCCGCTAATTTTGTTTATTAGGTGTTATGGATGGTATACCATATCTCTGATATTGGACAGTTGTTTACCCGTGTATTGTTTGATTACTTGATGCTTTACTGGATAGAGTTGTTTCTCTGGAGAGTCTCTAATGTTTAAAAGAACTGGCGCATGTGCAAAACAAGTATAAAATAATATTTTAAGCTCCCTCCTTAAGCTACATGAAAAAGTAACAATTCCACATTTTGCCCATTTATCACCTTATGAGAGGTAATATATTGTTCCATGTTTTGAAGATGGAAAGTTGACTATGGCTGCAATTTAATTGTTTTGGTGCTGTAATGTTATGGTAATGTCAAAACATGCTAAAATGAAAATGAAAAAGCCTCAGCTTAAGAATTTAAGGGTATGTAGTTTTAATTCTTATCCATTAAAATTACAAATTCCCAAAGTCTTCTGCTGAGACTTGTTCATAGACAGTTACAATAACATTCAGAAAATCATAAATCAGCATTATTTAAAATCGCGCATATCCATAAAATAAATCCTGGAATGGATTATTGTGCCCAGACATTCCCTGTTGAGTGCTATCCATACCTGTCATCTGTTCATGTTTTTGCAGAATGTCCATGATTTTGCTTCCGATGTTTGTCCTGATCCTCATGACATTTTTGACCACTCATGATTACAGTCCATCAGTAATGCCAGTCATTAGAGTTTTATACTTACTGTTCAAAAATGCATATTGATGCACAACTTGTTCTCTTAACTTTTAAGTGAATAACAGTAATATTTAAAAAATATTCCCAATTTTACCCCCTCAGTTATTTTTGGCTTTGTCCAGATGCAAACTAAATAAGTTGAGTGGTATGGTGCTATACCAAAATTGATCTGATCAAATTATTTCTATTCATATTATTTAAACTAAGCAAGAAGAAAGGGAGTAACTAGGTGATTCATGTTGAAGCATTTGCCTGGTACAGTTGTTTTTCTTTCAGTGCTTTTTCCTTGGAGAGGATTAGAAAACTAATGTGTTTATTTGCTACTTCGGATTTTTTCAACAGGTAGCACTCTCTTCTTCAACATATATAAGGCTGTGGGTTCTAATGGAACTGAATGCTTTAACTGATTTTGCAATGCTGACATGCGATTTTGGCAAACCAGAAGTTCATGGGTTCATACTGGGCTATCTGCCCTAGGGCATTTATAAGCCTAGCCAGAATGTGTTGGTTTTCGCCACCCATTTAAATTAATTTTGCTATGCCTTTTTCGAGGTTGTAGTATGCTGTGCCTCTGTCTAACGGTATTACACCAAGTGATAGCAGGGGTAAACCCTCTGATCTCCCATCCACTCATCAGGAATTCCTCTTGAGAGAGAGTCAATGTGGACTCTGCCTAACCTGGACTGTGATTTTTATTTAGAGTGAGAGGAGCCTCTGGGTTATGAGATCTGTCCCTCCAGCATGTCCTATTTATTTTCAGTGCTGAGGTTCAAGTCTCTCGGTAGCGTGGCTACGATGGGATTTGGATTTTCTGAGGTGCAGCATGTGCATTAATTCTGGGTTGAACATGGCTTTATCGTCAGGCACAGATAAGCCTCTGAGCAGAAGCGGTATGCCCACTGAGTAGAGTTGGAGTTTCTTTGCTGGGCAGCATATATCTGTTTAGGCCAACTGATCCTCTTGGTGAAATTTTACTTTAGGTCTTTCAGTTGCTGCAGGTGTCTGGTGAGGTACATCCCAAAGGGAGCATGTACTCCAATTATATGGGCCTGATGAGGGATGAGTAGAGGTACAATGACCTCCCTGATCTAGATGTGAATCCCTTCATGATTAGGTGGGCTATATAAAATGTTTTCTAACCACTTTGTACGTGGTTGTCAAAATGAGGTGCTATCAACTTAGATTTTGGGTCCTAATTGCTTCTTCTGTAGCACTTAATGGATTACCACCTATGCTTGGTAATTTGTGGAAGCACTGTTTTGCCAAAGGGGATGGTATCCACTTTTTGGCGTTGGCTTGAGGCCATGGCTCTGGCACCAGTTGTCTGTTGTGCGAGGCCTTTTGGAGGATGCTTGTGTTGGAGGGTTTGCAGTCATCTCTTGAGGGCAGTCAACCACAGTCCTTCCCGTGTTGGCCTGTACAGCGAGAAATATATACGAACAAGAGGTCCCAGGACTGAGCGGACGCCACCTTAACTGGTTTGGAGTCTGGCATGGCTCCAGCAATTCCTAACCATGTGTGGTCTGTCCTTGAGCCAGTTTGCAAACCATCTAGTGACATAGGGTTTATATATTTAAGCTGGTGAGCTTATCTATAATGCCCAAAGTGGGGTATTATGTCGAAGGCTTTTGCGAGGTCAGGTAGGCTGTGTGGACCACCTTCCCGATCAATGGCCTTTGGTGGCTGTTCAAAAATCGACCAGGTTTAGAGAGCAGGATCACCTGCCCTTAACAAAACCAAACTGGGTAGGATCCAGTGTGGGTCCCAATATCTTTATTGTAAAGGGTCCATGATGATCCTTTCTATAGCTTTGCAGACCAAGCTAGTCAGGCTTATGGGAAGCGATAGTTTCCAGGATCCATTGAGGCACCACCTTTGAAGGGACCACTGTTGCTATGCCTTCACTCTTTGGGGAACATATATCACACCAGTAGGAACCATAGATTGAACAGTAGTTTTATGTTGGGTTTATCTTCTTGAGTTCATGTGGGACGCAGCCGGGACACCATCTGGTCCCATTGATACTGTGTTTTTGCTGGAGAGAGAGGCTCTTACTGACGTCTGAGATGTCGGGGGGCCTTACTCTGTTGGGATAGATGTTGCCCTTTTGGGGAGGGAGAAGTTTTACACTGAACCTGTGGCTAGGATGTTGGCAATGTCTGTGGGCTCGGTGTATTTTTTTTGTGTTTTGGATAATTCTGAGCATATCTAGAATTCCCACCCAGGTTCCTATACCATAACTAAAGAGGCCTTGTGATTATCCTTAGTTCCTGTTGCTATTTTTTCTCTTGGAAGCTGGCCTTAGGCGATTTTTATAGTGCCCGTAGTTTTGCTAATACTGATCAGAGATGCCTTCCCTTTTTGGGATTTTGCTCTATCATGTAGTAGCTTCCTCCTTCTATTGTATAGTTTGTTTATGGCTGGGGTCCACCAGACAGGACGTCTGCCTTTGGAGGATTGGGTCTTGGTTTTATTTGGGATTGCATGATCCATGCATTCCTGAAGGTGTTCATGTTGTTGTTGGGCTTCTGGGTGTACTGTCTTTTGAATGAGAAGTTAAACTGATGCCCCATCTCCCTTAAATGCTGGTAACTCTGGTGGATTTTAAAGATCCCATGGCACCTATGAAAAAGATTAGAAGTTCTCCAGCATCCTGGATACATTTCACCTTAGTCAGCATGAATATCAACAGGGTCCCCCGAAAAGCAGCCATTGGCCTAGTGGAACAAACCCAGTCAACAAAAGTTATGTATGAATAAAAAAAGTCATTATGGTTGCTACTATTTTCAGTTATTTCGTTATCTTTGTACTCTGACTATTTTAATGCATCAGTAAGTGGATCTATTGTAAAGTGATCTTGTAGTTTTTTTTTCCCAAAATCCACTTAAAAGTCCTCTTTATAAGAGTCATGCTAGACACAAGGAAGTAGTTGTTTTAACATTCGTGTAAATAAAATGGCTTGGGATGGTAGTTTTAAGGAGTATTTTGTTATATGCGTCTGATAATTGATGGCCGTGAATGCCAAAGTGGCTGAAGTGTAGGCCTTTTCCCCTAGTCTTTCAAGAGTTCTACTCTCCTTGTCTGATGGGAGTAGGGGGATAGAAAGGGGCATTCTAGAAGGTTTGTCAGTAGCAACAGCGATGACTTGGTCTGCAGCCAGGCACCTAAAGAGAAATTTATATTCCTCAAGGACTTTGCAGAATTGGTCTGGCTTCTTCACCACTGAGTGCATTATTTA
>NW_025054807.1:0-6007 GCF_019279795.1 Protopterus annectens
GTATATTCTTTAAATTTTTCCCTGTTCTATAGAGCAAGATGTTTTCCCCTTTTTTTGGGGCATTTTTGGATTTAGTTTTAACTAAATCTTTGGGTTTAATTTCGGGGTTTAGATTTATTTAAAGGGTATTAAAATACCATATGATTTTTGGGGAACATTTTTAATGTTTTGGGAACCCTTGGGGGTTTGGGTTTAGGGGGGGGTTAACATTACAAAGAAATCTTCCTTTTAATTGACCTGGTGGTTCCCAGCATCAGCGCCAAACCTTATTGGGTTCCCTTTTTAAAAACCCCCTCCTTTTTTGTTGCCGGGTTTTGGGGGGGGGTTAGATGAAACCCTTTGTTGGGGGGGCCCCAAGCCTTAACCAGGCTGCACAAAGTCATGTTTCCCTATTGAGAAGGGGCCCAGGCTCACTTAGGAAATTCTGGCATTGGGAGATTACCCCTTTTTTTCCTTTTTGGGCTAGGGTTGGGGTTTTAATTTCCTTCCAAAAACATAGGGGGGCAAGAGGCCAAAGGGGCCCGGGTGACAGGGGAAGCCCCTTAGAGCGGGGTTTCCCGATTTATCCCCAGCAGTTGGTCCCCCCTTTAAAGACAAGTTTAACCAATTTTAAAGTGAAATTTTATGTATTTTCATCATTCTGGTGAAGGGGTTTTGTAAGGCAGGGATCCGCCTGGGTAAAATCAAGATCCCCGAGTTTTTATGTAGCCAAGGATCGTTAGGCTTGAACCCCGGGGGAAATATTCGGCTTTCCGTGTTGAGAGTGAGGCTTCAGGGGGATTCTAGGCCCAAGGAGTTTCTGGACCTTTCCTTTTTTCTGGGGGGGCTAGGGGTTTTAAGGAAAACCCCAAAAAAGGTTTCTGGCTTTTGTTTTGGCCAAGGGTTATTTTTTCACTCACTTTGGCTAGGTTCTTTTTTATTAGTTTTTTGGGGGTCTTTTTCCTTGGTTTTGGTAAATTTTTTCAAGTCCATATTCTTTGTTGAGTTGGTTTTTTTGAAGTTGTTGGGACCCTTGTGAATTTGATTTTGGGTTAATTTTCCCCCCCGGTTTGCCCGTCCATTTGGAAATTTGTTTCCCGTTTCCCTATAGTTGCTCTTCCCGAAAGGTTTTAAAGGAGAGGAATTTTTTAAATGAGGCCATTGTAAAATTGCCCCATATTTGGTTCACCCTTAGTGGGACTGCAATAACCCTTGGCAACTAAGTAGTGTAAAAAAAATTTAAAGGCCCGGGAAATGGGGTTTTTGGCGGTGGGGATTTTTAAAGGCTTTTAAAGGGGCAAGATGTTGGGTGGCCACTTTACCCTTGAAAAAGTTCTTGGGAATCAAGAAGTAACTTTTTAAAAAAATGCTTTAAAAGCCCAAAATCAGGGGTAGTTTTAAGGAAATTGGAAAGGGTTTTTTTAAAACCCCAAAAAGTTAACCTTGAAAGCCTCCTTTTGGGGCAGTGTCCCAGGTCAAGGTACCGGGTTTTGGGTTTTTTTAAAAACCCCCAAGGGAGCTAGGAAGGCCCCCAAAAACCCTGGGCACTAGGTTCTGGTGAAAATTTACAAATCAGACAAAGGGCCTAGTGTTCCCTTTCCCCCTGGTAGCGAAAATTTTTCCCTTTAATGAATGGTGTAACGGAACTAAAACAAACCCGGGGTCAATTGAAATGGGCCCTTTAGGGGTAAGGCGGGGAAAAAAAATTTTGTTTATTCAGGAAAGGAAAAAAAACCTTTTTTGAAAAACGCCACATTTATGTTAGTAAAAACAATTTCAAAAATTGTAACTAAATCAATAACTGTAAAATTAAAAATTTTTTTCCTCGGAAATCCTTGTAGTAAATAAATGGGGGAAACAAAAATAATAAATCTGGTAAAAACTCCTTTTCTCTCTGCGCTTATATTGCAGGAAACCCCGGATTGTGGAGGGTACAAGGGAGCTGGAAAGGGGTTTTATAGCACTTTAAAGAGGAAAGGGAAAGGGGAAACAACCAATGGCTCCCAATTTTGGCTAAACTTTCCCAAAGGAAAAAAGGGTGCCCCTTTCCCCCTCCATGTAGCAAAAAATTCCCCCCCCCCTTTTAAGATGAACCTAACAGGGAAAAAAAACCGGGGATAGCAAATTGAAATATACCTAGCAGTAAACCCCCCCGGTTTTTGTTTAACAGAACAAGGAAAAAAGAATAAAAGTTTTAAATGCTTAAATCGGAACCAATTGGTACTAAAAACAAAACAATTGAACTTTAAAAGGGAATAACATTAAAATGCAAAATCACTTAAGGACATAAAACACAAACACCACAAAACAAAACAACAAAAAACAACAAAACACCCAGTTTGCTGCTTGATATCTGCAGCCACAGGGATTTTTTAGTTTGGGACAAGTGGAGGTGTTTGGGGTTTTATGCGGGCTGAAAAGCTGGGAATTAAACGCCTGGATATAGTTTCTGGCTTAAATTCACCCTCACGAAGGTGAAATCTTCCTCCCACTTTGAAAAAATTTTCCCCCCTCCCTAAAAAGGCAAGGTTTTAAAGGAACTAAAACAAAGCCCCCGGGCCCCAAAATTTAAAAGGACTTCTCAGTTTAGAAAAGGGGAAAAAAAGGATTGTTTTTAAAAACAAGGGAAAACACCCGTAAATTTCATTGCTGTAAAGTTTGCAAAAGTTGACTTTAAAAAAATTTGAACTTGGAATTTTTAATGCAATAAAGGGAAACAGAATCCCTTAAAAACAGTAAAAAGTAAATTCCCTGCTAGTTTTAAAAAAATGGGAAAACCACAAAATCTTTATCTGGTAGAAAGTTACCCTTTTATTCTTCCCTTATCACTTGCAGCCCCCGAGAAACTTCATTGGTCACTGGAAACTTTTCTTTATTCACTAAAACTATTGGAATGGGCCAAAGGAATGGTCCCTTAAAAGTAAGATGAAACTTCTATCTTAAAAATCATTTACTTAGAAAGGCACACTTGCATTAAATTTGGAAAGCAAAAAATAAACTTTTTCCCTTCCTCCCTAAAAAAGGAAAAAATGGGAAATTTCCCCGTTGGAAAAACAAGGAATTTAAAAAAAACCCAGGGTCACAATCTAAACTACCCTTTTAAAAAAAACCCCCCCAAAAAAAATCGAAAAAACCCACCAACCAATTTAACTTCACTCCAGAAAGGAATGGTTTAAAAGGGGTTTGGGGTAAAGGAAAGGGAAAAATTAAAACCTGGTTTTAGTGGAACTTTCCAAATTAGATTTTGCTATGTTAACATTTCACTAAATTCTTTCAAAAGGAAATTTTTAAATAAACAAAATCAACTGAAGGGACTCTAGCTTAAAGGGTACACCTTGGGTTTTAACTGGGAATAAACGTAAATTTAGCTGTTTGGCCAAAAAACAAGAAAAATTTCAAAAATTTAAACTGCTAAGGAAGCAGAAATTTTACATACATAAAATACCACCCAAGTGGAACAAATATTTAAAACAATTTTTTTTTATGGTTAAATTCCTTGTTTAAAAATTGCCCTAAGAATAAACAAACTTACTATTAAACCCAAAACTAAATTTCAAATTCTGGAAATTAAAATTAAAGAAACCAATGGCATTAACTTAAACAAGAACTACCCTATTCCTGGTTAGGCAAAAACAAACCCCCCTTTTCATGGAAAAAACTTATATTTCTTTCCAAAGGTTTAAATTAGCCAAAAAAAAAATAAAATTAAAAGGTAAAGCGGCATTTTTGAAATTTAAAAATAGACTAGTCTTAAAAAAATCCAAACATAAAACATTTAACAAACAGGTTAAAATTTAAACATAAAAGTAAAGTATTAAAAAAAACCCGTTTATACTTATCAGACTCTAATATAACAACTTTACAGCCTTTTAATTTTAGATTTTTAAATTTTAATTTAAACAAACCCCTTTTTTCCAAAAATTCGAGGTTCCTCCACTTAAACAAAAAATTTCTCACTTATAAAACAAGGCAAAAAATAAAAAATAGGATCATTTAACTTTCCTTTGTGTAAAGGAAAACAAGAAATTTTCTTAAGACAGAAAAACCCCTACGTTTAAAATTAAAAACCTGAGTGGACCTTATTTGTTTAAATAACATGTACTTGGATAAAAAGCTAAAAAGGCTGGGTTTTACAATGAAAGAAAAGGATATTAATACTGGGGATTATAACAAAATTTAGCTCATCAATTAAAGGGGAAAACTTTCAACAGAGTAGTCGAAAATCTCCCCAAATTTAACCCCTAAAATGGGAAAAAACTTAAAACCTTTTTCCTTATTTTGGCTTCATGCGCAATTATTTAAAAATTTTCCCAAATAACCAACACAGGTTTTTAAAAATTTTCGAAACCCCCCCCGAAATTTAAACAAAAAATTTCATGAGTTTCAACTGTGAGAGTTGAAAACAAAACGTTTAAAAGAGAGACAGCAGTCCCCAAAATTTTCCCACAATAAAAAAAAAATATACAAAAGCAGTAGTTTATGTTCAACAAACCCTACACAACTCACTTAAAATATTGAATGTAACCCCATTTTAAAATTTTCAGAAACCCCCCAAGCTAACTAACACTTAAAGGAATTTCAGTGCAGTTTAACAACTAGTGCAGAGCTTCAGACACACACACAAGACAGTTTCAACAGAGCTAGATCTGAGAAATCAGTCCCCAAGTTATAACAACCACAATAAAATGAAGGAAATATACTTAAATCAGCTTATGTCCAGTTGATGTATGCAGACAAATCTCAGTAGCAGCAACTCTACTTAAAATGATTACCAGAGATGTAACCAACACAGGTTTTAAAGTTATCAGAAAACCCCCCAAGCTAATTAACACTTAAAGGAATTTCAGTGCAGTTTAACAACTAGTGCAGAGCTTCAGACATCGAAACATGTCAGTTTCATCTGAGCAAGACATGAGAAATCAGTCCCCAAGTTATAACAACCACAATAAAATGAAGGAAATATACTTAAATCAGCTTATGTCCAGTTGATGTATGCAGACAAATCTCAGTAGCAGCAATCTCTTAAAATGATTACCAGAGATGAACCAACACAGGTTTTAAAGTTATCAGAAAACCCCAAGCTAATTAACACTTAAAGGAATTTCAGTGCAGTTTAACAACTAGTGCAGAGCTTCAGACCCCACACAAGACAGTTTCAACAGAGCTTGATCTGAGTAATCAGTCCCCAAGTTATAACAACCACAATAAAATGAAGGAAATATATTAAATCAGCTTATGTCCAGTTGATGTATGCAGACAAATCTCAGTAGCAGCAATCTACTTAAAACTGATTACATGCAGATTAACAAAATTAAAGTTATCATGAAAACCCAAAGCTAATTAATATCTTAAATGAATTTCATGCAGTTTAACAACTAGTGCAAGCTATCAGCACACACACAAGACATTTAACCAGACTAATCTGAGAAATCAGAAGTATAACATCACAATAAAATGAAGTCGAATATACTAAACAGTTATGTCCATTGATGTAGCAACAAACCAGTAGCAGCAACTCTACAAAACATTACCAGATTTGAACCAACACAGTTAACATACATAAAACCCACACCTAATTAAGCTATCATGAATTCTCTACAATTTAACTATGAACTAACCCTCACAAACAGTATTCAAAACAACCTGAAAACATCCAAGTAATACCAAACAAATACATGAAGGATATACTTAATGTTACACAGTATGTTAATCAAAACTTCAAGCAGCAACTCACAAGAAACTACATGTCAATTATGAATTAGTAATCATTAACCATAGGAAGATTACAGTTAACTGAAATTTCTAACCAAACTTAGATTGTAATACAATGAAAAATCTACTAAATCAAAAAAAGGATGACGGTAAACTTAAAAAAAAATGCAACTAAACAAAGGGGAATTCGACAAACACAACAAACACAAACACACACCAACAACCAAACACCAAAACAAACACAACAACAACACAACAACCCCAAAAAAAACCCCAGGGAAACCCCCCCAAACCCACACCCCAAAAAAACATAAAA
>NW_025054808.1:0-8788 GCF_019279795.1 Protopterus annectens
GTAAACTTTTAACCACCCTCTTGCCTTACTTATTGTAATTATAACTTTCTCTGCCCTATAATAAAGATCCTGTGGATTTTTCCACCTCTTTTATTTTTTTTGCTCCAATAATGTCATATGTATACCTTTGTAATTTTTGAAATAAGAAAGTTATAAACTGCATACCTTCTCCCTGGGTGTAACCCCTTTCCAACTTCAGGCCATTGATTGTTTTTCTGGACTTTTTCTTGGCTTTTCCCACTCTGTAGATTTGAGTCTTAATGAACTTTCTTCTTCCAGTGTACCACCCTCCTCTTTCCACTAGGTGGTAGCATACACCCATTGACTGTAACTGTAAAGTTTAAAACAAAAAAGACCTGCAGTAGATCCTATAACCAGCCACATGCCTTACATATTGTATTTATAGTTCTCTTTGCCCAACAAAACAGATTCTGTGGACTTTTCCACCTCTTTCTCATTTTTCTCTCAAATAATTCCATATGTGTACGTCTGAAATTTTTAAAATAAGAAAGTTCTAAACTGCATACCTTCTCCCTGGCTGTAGCACCTTTCCAACTTCAGGTCACTGACAGATTTTGGACTTTTTCTTGGCTCTTCTCACTTTGTAGATTCGAGTCTCGACCAACCTTCTTCTTCCAGTGTACCACCCTCCTCTCACCATGATGTGGCAGCATAAATGCATTGATTTTAACTACAAAGTTTAAAACAAAAAGCACCTACAGTAAATGCTCTAAACAGCCTCATGCCTTACGTATTGTATTTTTAATTCACTCTACCGTACACTACATATTCTGTGGACTTTTCCACCTCTTGCTCATTTTTTCCCTCCAATAATCCCTGATGTATACCTTTGCAAATTTCTCACTCTTTCTCATTTTTTCCCTCTAATAATCCTATATGTATACGTTTGCAATTTATGAAATAAGAAAGTTCTAAAGTGCATAACTTCTCCTTGGCTGTAGAACCTTTCCAACTTTAGGTCAGAGATTGTTATTCTGCACTTCTTTGCTCTTCCAGCCCTGTAGATTTGAGTCTTGATGAACCTTCTTCTTTCAGTGTACCAACCTCCTATCACCACTAAGTGGCAGCATACACACATTTGTTGTGACTGTAAATTTAAAAAAAAAGATCTGCAGTAAATTGTCTAACCAGCAACATGCCTTTTTCCCTCCAATAATCCCATTTGCATACCTTTGCAATTTTTAAACTAAGAAAGTTCTAAACTGCATACCTTCTACCTGGCTGTAACCCCTTTCAAAATTCAGGTCCGTGATTGTTTTTCTGGACATATTCTTGACTCTTCCTGCTCTGTAGATTCGAGTTTCGATGAACTTTCTTCTTCCAGTGTACCACCCTCCTATTGCTACTAGGTGATAGCATACACACATTGATTGTGACTGTAAATTAAAAAGAAAAGACCTGCAGTAAATCTTCTAACCAGCGTCATGCCTTATTTATGCTATTTATAATTCTCTGCTCTACAATACAGATTCTGTGGACTTTTCCACCTTTTTCTTATTTTTTCCCAACAATAATCCCATATGTATACCTCTCCAGTTTTTGAAATAAGAAAGTTCTATATGTCATATCTTCTCCCTGGCTGTATTCCAACTCATTCTTTTTTTCCCACCAATAATCCCATATGTATATCTCAACAAGTTTTAAAATAAGAAAGTTCTAAACAGCAGACCTTCTCCCTGGCTGTAGCACCTTTCCAACATCAGGTCACAGATTGTTTTTCTGGAGTTTTTCTTGCCTCTTCCCATCTGTAGATTTTAGTCTCCAAAAACCTTCTTCTTCCAGTGTACCATCTTCCTCTTGCCTCTCGGTGGCAGCATAATTCCTTTGATTGTGAGTGTAAAGTTTAAAACAAGAACTGCAGTAAATCATGTAACCAACCTCATGCCTTACGTATTGTATTTATAATTCTCTCTGCTCTACACTACAGATTCTGTGGACTTTTCTACCTCTTTCTGACTTTTCCCCCTCAAATAATCCCATATGTATACCTTTTTCATGTTAGAAATAAGAAAGTTGTATATGGCATACCTTCTCCCTGGCTGTAGCACATTTCCAACTTCAGGTCATTGATTGTTTTACTGGACTTTCCTTGGCTTTTCCAGCTCAGTAGATTCGAGTGTCGACGAATCTTCTTCCAGTGTACCACTCTCCTCTCTCCTCTAGGTGGCAGCAAACACCCATTTTTTTTTGGGACTGTAAAGTTTAAAACAAAAAAGACCTGCAGTAAATCTTCTAATCAGCCTCATGCCTTATGTATTGTATTTATACTTTTCTCTGCTGTATACTAAACATTCTGTGGATTTTCCACCTCTTTCTCATTTTTTCCCTCCAATAATGCCATATGTATACCTTTCCAATTTTTGAAATAAGAAAGTTCTAAACTGCATACTTTCTCCCTAGCTATAACACCTTTCAAAATTCAGGTTAGTGATTGTTTTTTATGGACTTATTCTTGGCTTTTCCCACTCTGTAGATTCGAGTCTCGACGAACTTTCTTCTTCCAGTGTACCACCCTCCTCTCGCCACTAGGTGGCAGCATACACACATTGATTGGGACTATAAATTAAAAAAAAAAAGACCTGCAGTAAATCTTCTAACCAGTGTCATGCCTTACTTATGGTATTTATAATTCTCTCTGCCCTACTATACAGATTCTGTGGACTTTTCCACCTCTTTTTATTTTTTTCCCACCAATAATCCCCATATGTATACCTCTCCAGTTTTTGAAATAAGAAAGTTCTATACATCATATCTTCTCCCTGGCTGTAGCACCTTTCCAACTTCAGGTCACAGGTTTTTTTCTGTACTTTTTCTTGACTTTTCCAGCTCTGTAGATTCGAGTGTTGATGAATCTTCTTCTTCAAGTGTACCACCTTTCTCTCGCCACTAGCTGGCAGAATACACCCATTGATTGTGACTGTAAAGTTTAAAACAAAAAAGACCTGCAGTAAATCTTCTAACCAGCGTCATGCCTTATTTATGGTATTTATAATTCTCTCTGCCCTACAATACAGATTCTGTGGACTTTTTCACCTTTTTCTTATTTTTTTCCCACCAATAATCCCATATGTATACCTCTTCAGTTTTTGAAATAAGAAAGTTCTATATGTCATATCTTTTCCCTGGCTGTAGTACCTTTCTAACTTCAGGTCACAGGTTGTTTTTCTGTACTTTTTCTTGGCTTTTCCAGCTCTGTAGATTCGAGTGTCGGTGAATCTTCTTCTTCAAGTGTACCACCTTCCTCTCGCCACTAGCTGGCAGCATACACCCATTGATTGTGACTGTAAAGTTTAAAACAAAAAAGACCTGCAGCAAATCTTCTAACCAGCCTCATGCCATATGTATTGTATTTATAATTTTCTCTGACCTATACTAAAGATTCTGAGGATTTTTCCACCTTTTTCTCATTTTTCCATCCAGTGATGCCATATGTATACCTTTGCAATTTTTGAAATAAGAAAGTTCTAAATTGCATACCTTCTCCCTGGCTGAAACCCTTTTCAAACATCAGTTCACTGTTTGTTTTTCTGGACTTTTTCTTGGCTCTTCCCGCTCTGTAGATTTGAGTCTCAGCGAACTTTTTTCTTACAGTGTACCACTCTCCTCTCACCACTAGCTGGCAGCATACACACATTGATTGTGAGTCTAAAGTTTAAAATAAAAAAGACGTGCAGTATATTCTCTAACCAGCCTGATGCCTTACATATTGTAGTTATAATTCTCTCTGCCCTACACTACAGATTCTGTGGACCTTTCCACCTATTTCTCATTTTCCCTCCAATAATCCCATATGTATACCTTTGCAATTTTTGAAATAAGAAAGTTATAAATGGCATAACTTCTTTTGGCTGTAGCACCTTTCAATCTACAGGTCAGTGATTGTTTTTCTGGACTTTTTCTTGACTCTTCCCGCTCCAAAGATTCGAGTCTTAACGAACTTTCTTTTTCCGGTGTACCACCCTCCTCTCGCCATTATGTGGCATCATACACCCATTGATTATGACTGCAAAGTTTAAAACAAAAAAGACCTGCAGTAAAACTTTTAACCAGCCTCTTGCCTTACTTATTGTAATTATAACTTTCTCTGCCCTATAATAAAGATCCTGTGGATTTTTCCACCTCTTTTTATTTTTTTTGCTCCAATAATGTCATATGTATACCTTTGTAATTTTTGAAATAAGAAAGTTATAAACTGCATACCTTCTCCCTGGGTGTAACCCCTTTCCAACTTCAGGCCATTGATTGTTTTTCTGGACTTTTTCTTGGCTTTTCGAGTCTTAATGAACTTTCTTCTTCCAGTGTACCACCCTCCTCTTTCCACTAGGTGGTAGCATACACCCATTGATTGTGACTGTAAAGTTTAAAACAAAAAGGACCTGCAGTAAATCCTATAACCAGCCTCATGCCTTACGTATTGTATTTATAGTTCTCTTTGCCCTACAATACAGATTCTATGGACTTTTCACCTCTTTCTCATTTTTTCTTGAATAATCCCATATGTATACCTTTGCAATTTTTAAAATAAGAAAGTTCTAAACTGCATACCTTCTCCCTGGCTGTAGCACCTTTCCAACTTCAGGTCACTGACAGTTTTTTTGGACTTTTTCTTGGCTCTTCTCGCTTTGTAGATTTGAGTCTTGACCAACCATCTTCTTCCAGTGTACCACCCTTCTCTCACCATGATGTGGCAGCATACATGCATTGATTTTAACTGTAAAGTTTAAAACAAAAAGCACCTGCAGTAAATGCTGTAAATAGCCTAATGCCTTACGTATTATATTTTTTATTCACTCTACCGTACACTACATATTCTGTGGACTTTTCCACCTCTTGCTCATTTTTTCCCTCCAATAATCCCATATGTATACCTTTGCAAATTTTGAAATAGGAAAGTTGTGAACTGCATACCTTCTCCCTGGCTGTAGCACCTTTCTAACTTCAGGTCAGTGACTGTTTTTTGCACTTTTTCTTGGCCCTTCCTACTCTGTACATTCAAGTCTCAAATGAACCTTCTTCTTCCAGTGTTCCACCCTCCTTTTCCACTAGGTGGCAGCATACACCCATTGATTGTGAGTCTAAAGTTTAAAATAAAAAATACCTGCAGTAAATCTTCTTACCAGTGTCATGCCTTACGTATGGTATTTATAATTCTCTCTACACTACAGTACAGATTATGTTTACTTTTCCATCTCTTTCTCTTTTTTCCCACCAATAATCCCATATGTATACCTCTCCAGTTTTTGAAATAAGAAAGTTCTATATGTCATATCTTCTCCCTGGCTGTAGCACCTTTCCAACTTCAGGTCACAGGTTGTTTTTCTGTACTTTTTCTTGGCTTTTCCAGCTCTGTAGATTTGAGTTTCGACGAATCTTCTTCAAGTGCACCACCTTCCTCAGGCCACTAGCTGGCAGCATACACCCATTGATTGTGACTGTAAAGTTTAAAACAAAAAAGACCTGCAGCAAAATCTCTCTAACCTCTCATGCCATATGTATTGTATTTATTTTCTTCTCTGACCCATCAAAGATTCTGGGGATTTTTTCCGCTTTTTCTCTTTTTTCTCCATCCATGCATGCATATACCCTTTGCAATTTTTTTTTTGAAGAAAGAAAGTTATAAATGGTATAACTTCTTTTTGGCTTTATAATTTTCAATCTACAGGTCAGTGATTTTTTTCTCTTCTTTTTTTCTTGACTTCTCCCGCTCCAATGAACTTTCTTTTTCCGGTGTACCACCCTCCTCTCGCCATTATGTGGCATCATACACCCATTGATTATGACTGCAAAGTTTAAAACAAAAAAGACCTGCAGTAAAACTTTTAACCAGCCTCTTGCCTTACTTATTGTAATTATAACTTTCTCTGCCCTATAATAAAGATCCTGTGGATTTTTCCACCTCTTTTTTTTTTTGCTCCAATAATGTCATATGTATACCTTTGTAATTTTTGAAATAAGAAAGTTATAAACTGCATACCTTCTCCCTGGGTGTAACCCCTTTCCAACTTCAGGCCATTGATTGTTTTTCTGGACTTTTTCTTGGCTTTTCCCACTCTGTAGATTCGAGTCTTAATGAACTTTCTTCTTCTAGTGTACCACCCTCCTCTTTCCACTAGGTGGTAGTATACACCCATTGATTGTACCTGTAAAATTTAAAACAAAAAAGACCTGCAGTAGATCGTATAACCAGCCACATGCCTTACATATTGTATTTATAGTTCTCTTTGCCCAACAAAACAGATTCTGTGGACTTTTCCACCTCTTTCTCATTTTTCTCTCAAATAATTCCATATGTGTACGTCTGAAATTTTTAAAATAAGAAAGTTCTAAACTGCATACCTTCTCCCTGGCTGTAGCACCTTTCCAACTTCAGGTCACTGACAGTTTTTGGACTTTTTCTTGGCTCTTCTCACTTTGTAGATTCGAGTATCGACCAACCTTCTTCTTCCAGTGTACCACCCTCCTCTCACCATGATGTGGCAGCATACATGCATTGATTTTAACTACAAAGTTTAAAACAAAAAGCACCTACAGTAAATGCTCTAAATAGCCTCATGCCTTACGTATTGTATTTTTAATTCACTCTACCGTACACTACATATTCTGTGGACTTTTCCACCTCTTGCTCATTTTTTCCCTCCAATAATCCCGGATGTATACCTTTGCAAATTTTGAAATAGGAAAGTTGTGAACTGCATACCTTCTCCCTGGCTGTAGCACCTTTCTAACTTCAGGTCAGTGACTGTTTTTTTGCACTTTTTCTTGGCCCTTCCTACTCTGTACATTCAAGTCTCAAATGAACCTTCTTCTTCCAGTGTTCCACCCTCCTTTTCCACTAGGTGGCAGCATACACCCATTGATTGTGAGTCTAAAGTTTAAAATAAAAAAGACCTGCAGTATATTTTCTAACCAGCTTATGCCTTACGTATGATATTTATATTTCTCTCTGACCTACACTACATATTCTGTGGACCTTTCCACCTCTTTATCATTTTTTCCTTCTAATAATCCTATATGTATACGTTTGCAATTCATGAAATAAGAAAGTTCTAAAGTGCATACTTTCTCCTTGGCTGTAGCACCTTTCCAACTTTAGGTCAGAGATTGTTTTTCTGCACTTTTTCTTTGCTATTCCAGCTCTGTAGATTTGAGTCTTGATGAACCTTCTTCTTTCAGTGTACCACCCTCCTCTCACCACTAAGTGGCAGCATACACCCATTGGTTGTGACTGTAAATTAAAAAAAAAAAAAGATCTGCAGTAAATCATCTAACCAGTGTCATGCCTTACGTATGGTATTTATAATTCTCTCTACACTACAGTACAGATTCTGTTTACTTTTCCACCTTTTCTCTTTTTTCCCACCAATAATCCCATATGTATATCTCAACAAGTTTTAAAATAAGAAAGTTCTAAACAGCATACCTTCTCCCTGGCTGTAGCACCTCTCCAACCTCAGGTCACAGATTGTTTTTCTGGACTTTTTCTTGTCTCTTCCCATCTGTAGATTTGAGTCTCCAAGAGCCTTCTTCTTTCAGTGTACCATCTTCCTCTTGCCTCTCGGTGGCAGCATAATTCCTTTGATTGTGAGTGTAAAGTTTAAAACAAGAACTGCAGTAAATCCTGTAACCAACCTCATGCCTTATGTATTGTATTTATAATTCGCTCTGCTCTACACTACAGATTCTGTGGACTTTTCCACCTCTTTCTGACTTTTCCCCCTCAAATAATCCCATATGTATACCTTTTTCATGTTTGAAATAAGAAAGTTGTATATGGCATACCTTCTCCCTGGCTGTAGCACCTTTCCAACTTCACATCAATGATTGTTTTTCTGGACTTTTTCTTGGCTTTTTCAGCTCAGTAGATTTGAGTGTCGACGAATCTTCTTCCAGTGTACCACCCTCCTCTCACCTCTAGGTGGCAGCAAACACCCATTGATTATGACTGCAAAGTTTAAACCAAAAAAGACCTGCAGTAAATCTTCTAATCAGACTCATGCCTTACGTATTGTATTTATACTTTTCTCTGCTGTATACTAAACATTCTGTGGATTTTTCCATCTCTTTCTCATTTTTTCCCTCCAATAATGCCATATGTATACCTTTGCAATTTTTGAAATAAGAAAGTTCTAAACTGCATACTTTCTCCCTGGCTGTAACACCTTTCAAAATTCAGGCCAGTGATTGTTTTTATGGACTTATTCTTGGCTCTTCCCACTCTGTAGATTCGAGTCTCGACGAACTTTCTTCTTCCAGTGTACCACCCTCCTCTCGCCACTAGGTGGCAGCATACACACATTGATTGTGACTATAAATTAAAAAAAAAAAAGACCTGCAGTAAATCTTCTAACCAGTGTCATGCCTTACTTATGGTATTTATAATTCTCTCTGCCCTACAATACAGATTCTGTGGACTTTTCCACCTCTTTTTAATTTTTTCCCACCAATAATCCCATATGTATACCTCTCCAGTTTTTGAAATAAGAAAGTTCTATACGTCATATCTTCTCCCTGGCTGTAGCACCTTTCCAACTTCAGGTCACAGTTTTTTTTTCTGTACTTTTTCTTGGCTTTTCCAGCTCTGTAGATTCGAGTGTCGACGAATCTTCTTCTTCAAGTGTACCACCTTTCTCTCGCCACTAGCTGGCAGAATACACCCATTGATTGTGACTGTAAAGTTTAAAACAAAAAAGACCTGCAGTAAATCTTCTTACCAGCGTCATGCCTTATTTATGGTATTTATAATTCTCTCTGCCCTACAATACAGATT
>NW_025054809.1:0-8402 GCF_019279795.1 Protopterus annectens
GGAAATGACTAAAAAAAAGCTGCACTCCTTGGATGTGCACAGACAGCTTAGGTTCTACCTTGACAGGACTAAACTGTTCAGAAAATCTGACTAGCTGCTAGTCAGCTTTGCTACAGGGGCAGAGGGCAAGGCCATTTCAATACAAACCATCTCCAAATGGATAGCACACTGCATCCATTTCTGCTACAATTTCCATGGAAAACCTCCACTAGGGCTACCTCAACCTCTACAACATTTCCTCAGGGGAGTCCCTACCAGGGACATCCTGGAGTTCAGTACACACCTTCACCAAGCATTAACACTTACCTATCTTTTCTAAATCCAGAGCTGGATTTGCTGCTACAGTCTTACAAGGCCTGCTAGCCAGCCCTAATACCTCTTGACTGCCTCCACCCTTCCTCAGCTTTGGGAATCAACCCAAGTGTGATGACTTCAACAATGAAACACGAAGAACATAGTACAGTCGTGTACACTTACCATAAATGTAGATGTTCGAGTGTATTCACTGTTGCAGTCCTGGTTACCCTCCCTGCAGCCTCCTGACTTTTCTATACTTTCTACCTATCCTCTTTTTTGGCCATATCTTATGGCAATGGTATTTACTTTTTACTGGAGGTGTCCCACACCTTGTAATTGCTTCCTATTTTGGGGGCTCCTGACATCTGGGGCAAGAAAAACTGATGTAATGGTGTCGGCTGCATATTTTATACCCCTGACGACCTGACTTCATGGAAGACGCGACAGCATCCGACACAGAAATCCCAAGACTCTGGTATTCGGGCCGACTGAGGGCTACCTGCAGGCAGATAACCCCATTTCCATTTGTTTTATCTTTGTTAATATATTCACTACTTCTAGTACAGTTGGTTTAGACTTTGATTTCTTTTTTGACAGCCACCACAATAAGAACTTGCCACAGTCTAATTATTAGGCAGTTCTTGTTCTGTGTCATAGCTCAGAAAAAATATTTCCCTAGTTACACCCAACTTGCTCACCCAGTATTTCTCAAAGTTTGCCAACTCTTTAATCTCCCAGAAAATGTGTTCTGAATTATCTTCCCCGCACACTTCCAGTATTTGCTGTCTACCTGAGGAAAATTGTCTATAGAGTTCACTTGGGTTACGGAAATATCCATGTAAACATTTCCAAACAAAACTCTAAATCTCTTAGATTTTGTTGGATATTTGGGAGACAGACCTACATACAACCCTCATTATTTCTTTGTGAATTGCTTATCCAGTCTGTCTTCCCAGTCCTTTTTAACTTGTTCTGATTGATTCTTGCAGTTATCTTACAATATTTTATATGCTCTGGTAATTGTTCCTTTTGAACAGTAGCATCTGTTCAAGATTCCACTAAAAGCTCAACCAGTGCTGGCCTATCATTTTGGGACCCCTCAGTTTCTTTCTCTTTGTCTTCCCTATCAAAGATTGATATGAAAGACAGTCTCTAACCTGAAGTCCAAATAAATTCTTGACACCTTTCCATTCTACTACCTTTCACTGTCTAGTTATTTGCTCCCAGTGTACTGTGGTTCCTTTGCCAGTTTCTCCAATAAATTTCATCCCCCTGTTGGCTATTGTCTTTTTCACTACTTGCACTCCTCCCTGTCGGCAGAATTTTTCATTTATGCATTTCATTGTTGGTTTATTTTTTAAAATACTTTCTACTTCATGAATGTAATTTTTACAATTGTTATTCTCCTGCACCCAAAATCCCAGTCTCTTTCCTTGTTTCTTGAGCTTCCCCTCACTTCATCATCCTGTTCTACAACGTTTTTGCTTGTGCTATGTCTAGGAGCCTTAACTGAGTAGCTCTGAAATACCCCTTCAAGTCGGGTAATCCCACTCCACCTTATTCTGTTGGAAGAATCATTTTATCCCATTTGATTCTTGCTGTTTTCCCTTCCCAGATAGAATGCTTCACCTCTTTCTTAATTGCTATCCACAACTTCTCCACTGGTTGATAAAAATATGCCTGACCTGTGTACAAGATTAAAGGTACTAAAAATATTGTATCTGCTTGTATCTTACTATCCATAACCATATAAAAGAGCTTTCAATTTTGTTCCGTCTCATCCCACATATTCTTAGCTGCCACGCCAGAATAATTTTTTATTCATATGCTTGGATACTACTTTTTATCATATCCTTATAAATATGGATATTACTGAACCATTTTGTGTGCGAGTACATAATTTACCTCTATATTGCCTTTGTTCCAGCTTCATTAAATTTTGCATCTCAAAATGTACCATGACACTGTAATGTCATTTTTTGGTTTTATCGGGTATAAAATTTCTGCAAGTAGAACCAGCTTTTCTTGGCTACTATACCAATTGTATCCTTGAGTTGAGTCCCTTATTTTCTTTGCCAGTGGTTCAAAATGTAGTGTAAATAATAAAGGGGAAAAAGGACACACCTACCCTGGTTTCTCTGCTCAAGCAAATTTTTAGAGATGAACCCACCCAATTTAATTTTTGCCTCCAGTCCCTCGTATATCTTCCTAATCAACTTTAATTTTGTCAGGGAATTTAAATGCTTCCATTGTCCTGCTCAGAGTCCCAGCTTTCCATGTCAAATGCTTTCTCTGCATCTAGACCTACCAACAACAGTGATATTTTCTACATGCTGCTTTTCTCTCTGGAACATCAGTGTTCTGTTAATGCTGTTGAATGTTTGCCTCCCCTCCACAAATCCGCATTGATCTATGTCTAACAATGTTGGCATTACTTTTGCCATTCTTTTAGTCGGTTATAGCGATTAACACTTTTTCTATATTCGTGGTTTGGTATTGAAGTAGCTCTAGATAAAGCTGTATCTGATCTTTACTCTGTTTAGGTATTAAAAGTACCGCCACTTTCTTCCAGGATGTTGTAATACTGGTTAAAATACTGTTGTAAAAAAACCTTCCAGTCCTTTATCAGTTTTTCCCTCCTAACTTCCAAACTTCCACAGGAATAAATCATCTATTCCTGGGGACTTTCCTGTAGATTTGTTATACATAACCATTTTTGTCTTGTCTCCTGCTATCCTAACTGCTAGTAACCAAGCCTCCTCTACCTCTAACCTTATATTTAATTCTTCCATCAGCATTTCCAGTTGTACCTTTCCTTGATTTTCCATATATCTCTGCTTTCTACTTTCTGTTGCCAGAGTCGTTGTGTTGACATCAAGAAATGGTTGTTTAATAACCAATCTTTCTAAACTCGGGCATGTTATTGAGGTAATCCCTTATTTTCTGTTTAGCATTCTGCAGCTGCTCTTCAGCTGCTCTTTTTCTAGTTCTGTGAGATTCCTGCTATTTTGCAATACTTCATTTGTCAGTCCCTCTAAATTATTTTTTAACAGTCTCCCTTTAACTTTCACCCTATTTTTATACTCGAATTTTATCCCACTCCCTAGCTGAGTTTTCAGAAGAAATTTCTGTCTTCTCTAATAACTCCTGAATAATGTTTACTACCTGTTCCTTAAATTCCTCTTTTCAACAGACAGGTGTTGTCACTCGTCCCTCTTCGTACAGATGATGAACAGGCAGGATAGTTTGTTTAGATGCTTTATTTCATAGTAAACATATCAGGATGGATAGCAGCACCATGAAATATAAACAAACTGATTAACAGACAGACCTTACAGACATATACATGCTTACATCTCAACAGCTTACTACAAAATGGCCATCAGGCTCACAAGTGCTCGGTATTTGTCAGGGGCGGCTCGTGGCATAGGGCTGCCGGACTGCAGCCCCCTCAAAAATAAAAAAAGAAAGAAAAAAAAATGAAAAATAAAAAAAATTATTTTTAAAATTCATGGACTTGGCATGCGCATAGACCGAGTCCCGACTTATCGGTCTATGCGCATGCTCAAGGTAGCTCCGCCCCATAGGGGGACACAAGGAGACGTCTGTGCACTTTTACAGTGCACAGACCGCCAGGATTATGGGACGTCCGGACTGCAAGAGGAGCAGCAGGGACTCGGGACAGAACCTTAGGGATCTCAAGGCCGGCGTCGGGAAGGAGCATTGGGATCTCGGCGGGTCTTCAGTATTGCTGAAGGATGTATGTACGTTAACTGGATGTATTCATTCAGGTAAGGTGCCTTTTAATTTACAATGTTTATTTTTATTGAGTTTGTGCTTTTTAATTTACAATGTTTATTTGTGTGTGTATGGTGCTTGTGCTTTACTGGAGTTTGTGTATGGTGCTTGTGCTTTACTGGAGTTTGTGTATGGTGCTTGTGCTTTACTGGAGTTTGTGTATGGTGCTTGTGCTTTACTGGAGTTTGTGTATGGTGCTTGTGCTTTACTGGAGTTTGTGTATGGTGCTTGTGCTTTACTGGAGTGTGTGTGTGTGTGTGTGTGTGTGTGTGTGTGTGTGTGTGTGTGTGTGTGTGTGTGTGTGTGTGAAAATGCCCCGGGTGGTGTGGTAGGAATGCCTCAGGCTTGTACCCTGTACCCTGTTTGCAGGTGTTAAAGACTTGTGTTCCCTTCCCTCCACCATTTGTAAAAAATTTCAGATTTTTGCCTCATATTCGATCTGATCTGTTCCTCATAATATCTGTGGTTTGTAAATGTTGCAATGCATGATATTTGATGGTGTAGTAGTAGCATTGTTGCCTCACAGCTGCAGGTTCTTGGGTTTGATTCTTGGCTGGGGTTCCTTCTTGTGGGGTCTGTATCTTCTCCCTGTGTTTGTGTGGGTTTGCTTTTGTGTCCTCCCATGTTACAAAGACATGTCTGCATTATTTCTTCCTGGGCCTCTGCTGAAAATTGTTTATTTGTTCCAAGTCAGACTGTCCTGATTATATAATGTTAAATAAAATTGACAGGCATTTGAATTTCAGTCTTAAGGGTTTCTGAATGTTTAATTCCTTGCATATTTGATGGTGCAGTGGTAGTATTGTTGCCTCACAGCTATAGGTTTTCTGGTTTGATTCTTGGTTGGGGTGGCTTCTGTGTGCAGTCTGCATCTCCTCCATGTGTTTGTGTGGATTTGCTCTGGTGCCCTGCCATTTTACAAAGACGTGTCTGCAGTTTTAATCACTGCTGAAAATTGGTTTTGTTCTGTCCGCAGTAAAATTGACAGGCATTTGAATTTCAGACTTCAGGTTTCTGAATGTTTAATTCCTTGCATAATTGATGGTGTGGTGGTAGTATTGTTGCCTCACAGCTATAGGTTTTCTGGTTTGATTCTTGGTTGGGGTGGCTTCTGTCTGCATCTCCTCCCTGTATTTGTGTGGATTTGCTCTGGTGCCCTGCCATTTTACAAAGACGTGTCTGCAGTATTAATCCCTGCGTCTCTGCTGAAAATTATTTTTGTTCTGTCCGCAGTAAAATTGACAGGCATTTGAATTTCAGACTTCAGGTTTCTGAATGTTTAATTCCTTGCATAATTGATGGTGTGGTGGTAGTATTGTTGCCTCACAGCTATAGGTTTTCTGGTTTGATTCTTGGTTGGGGTGGCTTCTGTGTGGAGTGTGCATCTCCTGCCTGTGTTTGTGTGGATTTGCTCTGGTGCCCTGCCATTTTACAAAGATGTGTCTGCAGTTTTAATCCCTCGTCTCTACTGAAAATTGTTTTTGTTCTGTCATGAGTAAAATTGACCGGGCATTTGAATTTCCAACTTCATGTTCTTCAGGATACATAGGAGCACCACCTTTTTTTTTTTTTTAGCAATTTTGGGAGTTTATAAGATGAATATTTGAAATTTGTCCCTAGTTTTGGGACTGTATTCTCATTATTGGCTTCCCAGGTTTTTTGTGCTAAGGTTGACAGCTATGGCAAGAACTAATTCACTGAATATGTTTGAGGGCTGTATTCCCTCATTACTGGGTTTGTCCAGGTGTTTTGTACTAAGAGGTTGACAGCTATGGTGAGAACTGAATTCACTAAATGATAGCCATTTAAGTTTCAGTCTTCCTCTTTTACAAAGCAGCTGATGTGCCGTAGTGGTATGTTACTCTGACTGTTTTTTGCTCAGGGACCTTGGCAGTAAAATATATGGTGGCAACACAACATTTTATTCTAGCAACTTTCCAAGATTATACAAGCCATGTTTAATGTGTCCCTGTTTTGGGCTTTTGACCCCAATACATTTTGGCTTTTTCCAGTTTTCTTGAGCTGCAGTTGAGATGCAGTTGAGTATTGAGTAGATTTTACAAGGAACTGAGAGCTGCAGGAATAGAAGTTAGTGCTTTGCCAAGTTAATACTATAGCACAACAAGGCTGTGTACTTGCTTTTGATGCAGAAGGTTGTGGGTTCTACTCCCCACAAGGGGTAGATGCTGCCGTGCGAGAATGTTCTCCTTGGTGAAGATACTAACTATGAGTTGTTATCAGTTTGCCATCCATTTCCTTTGCAATATTATTACTAGCTTATCATTCTTTAATGTAATATAGACAATTTATTCCTGCTATGGGGCAACAGACACTTTATTTTTCGATGAAACCATGAAATATAAAGGTGATTGCTAGCAGCAACCACTTCATTAGTTACAGATTTCTTTAATGTGGAATTATTTAGATGACTGACTTCAGAGATTGTGCATATTTACTGATAATGGACTGTAGAATTGTGCATATTTACTGATAAGGTGGACTGTAGAATTGTGCATATTTACTGATAATGGTGGACTGTGAATTGTGCATATTTGCTGGGATAATGGTGGACTGTGGATTGTGCATATTTACTAATAATGGTGGACTGTGGAATTGTGTATATTTACTAATAATGGTGGACTGTGGAAGTCTGGGTAGACTGTTTTATGATAAATGTTCTCAACTGGGCAGTTTGCCATTATGGGTGCATATATGGTTTGTTTCATTGCTTACTGGAAAAAATGTTCAAAAACAAATTTAAAACATCCTGTAACAAAGTGTACTGTATTGTACAAGAATATAATTTTAGTACAATGAGGAAGGTGTATCAAAAGAGCACATGTATGTTTCATATGCAAGGGAGCCTATGATTTAAAACAGCCCAAAATTAATCTTTATCTGCCACTGGCAAAATGTATTTTCTTTGAATGTGGGTTTCAATGCTGTTTCAATGAATGTGAGTTTCAAGGGCAGAGAAGTTTTAATGCTAAGTTTTCATTGTAGAGACTGCATTGCTTTGTTTAACAGATGACTTAGTGTTTGTGCTGTAAATACAAAATAAAACTTTCAAATGAAGTCCAACTCATCATAGAAGTAAAGGCAGTATGCACACACATTAGTGTTTATGGTAAATGGAGTGAAATAGCCAAGTATAATGTGGTTCATTGGAATGGCTGCAGAGGCTCCATTCAACCATTCGGTATTTTGTACACGTCGGGGGAAGGAGCAGCAAACTCAGACAGGGCCCAGCTGAACTATATACCCCACTACCAACTGTCCAGATTTTCAAAGAATGAATAGATTTTTGCTTGCTTCTTATTTTTTGGTTTGTTCATACGCCGTTACAGTAGTTTAATTCCTAAATGATTTGCCAGAAGTCACTCTTAAGTTTCAGACTTCATAACCTTCAGAAAAATGCATGTTAAAGTAAGAGCTGTTGTATCTTTGTCTCAATTTATGAGCAAAACAATTTTAGTGCACTGTTTATATATTACTTTAATATATTTGGCCTTGTTCTGATTTACTGCACGTGTAACAGGTTAGAGAGGTACAGCTACAAATAAATTGCTTTATAGAATTAGGCATAACCAACCTCTCAACTTAATCCCCAATTTTTAGCTCAAAATGTTGCTCTTCCCCTTATAATCCCTCCATAAAAATAGCAATTTTGGAAAACATGGAGGGTTTACAATTAAGAAAATAACTGTAATAATCAGTATAGATTGCAGAAATGCATGTAGATTCTTTTATATTTGTCAGCTGCTCAAGGTAGCAGTACTAATATTAAAGATGTCCCTTCTTTGACAGGTAGCAGCTGTGTGTGTCTATTTATATTTTGCATCACGTTTTTGTCCATTTTTCATAGAGTGTGTTTTTGGCAAATTAGTGACATCACTAAAGACTGAAGTTAGAAAATGACAGACATTTGAGTTTCAGATTTTATACCCTTCAGAAAATTCATACCCAATGCAAGACCTATTCTATTATCTTTCTAAGTTTATTAGAGCAATATTTAAAATTGTCCTTATTGTTGGGCCTTTGGCTCACTTCTGTGTAAGCTTTGTCCAGATTTCTTGCTCGTGAGGTTGAGAGGCTATGACAAATGTCAGGGCCATCACAGTCAACCAGTGGTTTCAAAATTTGTGACATGCTTGACACCCACTCCCCATGTAGTGACTCTTTTGGGGGGGTTTTTTTGTCCCCAAAAAACCCCCAAGGGCAAAGGGGGAAGTAGGTTTTTTTATTCTAAACCCCTTTTTTTTGGAATTTTGGGGAGGAACAAAAAAACTTTTTCCCCTTAAAATTTT
>NW_025054810.1:0-8444 GCF_019279795.1 Protopterus annectens
CAGAGAATGCTGCTTTGATGGAACTATTTATCAGCCATGCCCCTCATGGATGGGGCAACAAGTAAATTTCCCAACAAATCCTTGTTTTTCCCACCTCTGGGGTATTCATACATGAAATATAAGGGCTATAAACTACCGACTTCAGGTTAACCAACTAATAGTTGCACATCAAAAGGACAAATATCTATCCCAGCAGAGTGCTGCCCCCCTGACATCTCAGATGCTCAGGTAAGAGCCGCCCTCTCCAAAGCAAAAAACACAGCATCAATGGGACCAGATGGTGTCTCGGGCTGCGTCCTACATGAACTCCAAGAAGAACTAAATCCAAACATAAAACTACTGTTCAATCTCAGCCTTACTACAGGATATGTACCCAAAGAGTGGCGTACAGCAACAATGGTCCCTCTCCACAAAGGTGATGCCTCAACGGATCCTGGAAACTATCGCCCCATAAGCTTGACTAGCTTGGTCTGCAAAGCTATGGAAAGGATCATCATGGACCTCATAAATAAAGATATTGGGGACCTGCAGACACTGGATCAGTCCACTACCCAGTTCGGCTTTGTTAAGGGCAGATCCTGCCTCTTAAACCTGGTCAATTTCTTTGAAACAGTCACCAAGGCCATTGGCGAGGGAAGGTGGTCCACACAGCCTATCTGGACCTTGCAAAGCCTTCGATACACACACACATACCCCACTCGGGCATTATAGATAAGCTCACCAACTTAAATATAAAACCCCTATGTCACTAGATGGGTTGCAAACTGGCTCAAGGACAGAACCCACATGGTTAGAATTGCTGGAGCCATGTCAGACTCCAAACCAGTTATAAGTGACATCCCACAAGGCTCAGTCCTGGGACCTCTCTTGTTCGGTATATATTTCTCGGAGGTACAGGCTAACACAGAAGGACTGTGGCTGACCAAGTTCACAGATGACTGCAAACTGGGCGCCATAATAGACTCTCCAGCCGACACAAGCATCCTACAAAAGGGCCTCATAGAAACAGACAACTGGTGCCAGAGCCATGGCCTCAAGCTAAACGCCAAAAAGTGTATAGTCATCCCCGTTGGCAAAAACAAAGTGCCGACAAATTACCACATAGGTGGTAATCCATTAAGTATGGAAGAAGTAATTAGGACCTGGGGACCCAAGTTGATAACAATCTCTCATTTGACAACCACGTGGCCAAAGTGGTTAGAAAAAACATTTTATATCACCCACCTAATCATGAAGGGATTCACATCTAGATCAGGGGAGGTCATGTGCCTCTTTACTCATCCCCTCATCAGGCCCATAATTGAGTACAATGCCCTTTTGGGATGTACCTTACCAGACACCTGCAGCAACTGGAAAGACCCCAAAAGTACCTCACCAAGAGGATCAAAGGGCTCAAACAGATGCCATATGCTGCCTGGTTAAAGAAACTCAGGTTCACTCAGTGGCATACCGCCTGCTCAGAGGCGATCTGTGCCTGACGTATAAAGCCATGTCCAACCCGAATTAATGGACATGCTGTACCTCAGAGAAAATCCAAATCCCATCGAGCTACGCACTCGAGACTTGAACCTCAGCACTGAAATAAATAGGACATGCTGGAGGGACAGATTCATAACCCAGAGGCTTCCTTCACTCTGGAATAAAATCCCAGTCCAGGTTAGGCAGAGTCCCTCATTGACTCTCTTCAAGAGGAATCTTGATGAGTGGATGGGAGATAGTAGGTTTACCCCGGGTATCACTTCTGTGTCACTGATAGACAGAGGCACAGTATACTAACCTCGAAAAAGGGCATAGCAAAATTCATTTAAAATGGGTGGCGAAAGCCAAACACACTCTGGCTAGGCTTATAAATGCCCTAGGGCAGATAGCCTAGTATGAACCTATGAACCTATGAACAAGACCCTCTACCATCCAGATTATGCACCCGTACTTAAAAACCTCATCACCCCCTACAGTAACCTTAGTGCACTTCATTCATCTGTAAAACTACTAGTTCAAACTCTCAAATCCAACAACACAGCCAGAGAATCTCTATTTGCTAACTCTGTTGACAAAACTTGGAATTGTCTTCCTGCTAATCTTACATCTGAACTCTCTCTGCCTCAGTTCAAGAAAAGACTGATTCAGAACTTTAAAAAATGATGGCTATGTCCTTGTTCTAATCCAGACTAACTAACTATCACTCGTGTGCACATGGAGGACTTCTACCTACACTTTTTTCTTATCTTATATATCCTATGATCTCCTTGGATCTCCTACCAGGTTAGCCTACTAGGCATTCAATACCCTATCATTCTTAAAAAGACTGTCTAGAATTTTCTATCTGAGTAAAAATTTTCATCTGTGTACAAATATTTTTATTTGTGTTTATTTTGTGTTTTAAACTCTAAAAATGTAACAGTTTGTTGAATGTGTTTTTGGAGCTTTTCTACCTGGGCGTCGGCTGAAAATGGACATGTATCTAGTCGTACTATCTCGGTAAACAAATGTAAAATAAAATAAATAAAATAAAATAAATAAAAACTAATGGAGGAATGTAAAGATATGGCTGTTCCACCTGTAGCTAGGCCTCTGACTCATATATACAATGCTTCCCTCACTTCCACTATAGTTTTCTGAGTAAACACTCTGTATTAATACCTCTTCTAAATGTATCATCAATAAAAGAATGTAGATATTACAGATCAATATCAATCCTATGCTCAGTAACAAAGATCAGTGAAAAAATCTTATACACACAAATTTTTGAAATTTAAACGAATATGGTCTCTTAATAACTGCACTGTACAATGCCACCAGCAGATTTTACAATAATATGAATAATGGTCTTCTTACTACTGTTTTTTTTGATACGATAATGGAGTTTGAAACAGTTAATCATTCCTTTTTAAAACATAACTTTAGGTCCAACACCATACAGTACTTTAAATACTATCTGGATCATAAGGCATTTCAACTTTCTGTAAATAATATTCTGTCAGCTATTAGTGCACTTAACATTGGGTGTCCAGGGCTGTTCCTTAGGGACACTCCTCTTCATTATTTACCACTGACTTCACATATGATCTATCATACCCTAACTTGATATGTACGCAGATGATGTCTTGTTTATAACATCAAAGAAAACTAACACAGAACTAAACCAGTCTACCCAATGCAACTACTCCAAACTCTGTACCTGGACATTAAACAATAGGCTAATAAATGGCCCCAAAAAATCAAACCTAATCTTATTTACTGTATCACTGAAGGTTAAAAACATTAACCCTATCACAGCAGTAGATAACTCAAACATCCCAGTTCCAGTGGCAGAATGGACCCCTGCAAGCCATTCACATTTATTTATTTATTTATTGGGTTAGATTCATGAACACCTACACTTACTGTAGCTATTGTGTACATGTTGTGTCGCTCACACAATAGTGTGCTATTTGGTGTTCATAAAACACAAAACAAAGGTAAATGGCAAAGTATGCTAATGAAGGCATAACTAGCTGAATTACATGCTGAATTACATGCTAATTAACTAATCCAAGATGGCAGAGCTATTCAGGAAGCTATAAAGCAATCCTGTACACTCAGTGTAGCCCTTTGCCCTGAACTCTAAAACATTTTGGAATACAGGCACAGTTACACTTAGAAAAAATGTTAGGAGTTGCTGCCACTTTCCTTCATGTGTATGTGAAACAGGCTTGAATTCAAGCTGTTGCTGCTGCCTGGCCTTGGCCAAGAAGAAGAAGGGTGTTTACACCATATTTGACTTATCATGGGCTGCATGATGTAGAAACTGTAGATCAATATTGAGTGGACAGAGAAACACTACTGGAACTATGCAAACTCTGTTGCCCCATCTCAGACCCACGCATTACATATACCAGCTAATGGTACTTTCAAGAGACCCACTGGGGATATATTAGGGGTGTCACAGTCTTCAGCCTCTAGAATATTGCATCAGTTTTTAAATGCAATACTACAACATGCAAGTCATCATATCTGTTTTCCATGCATCCCAGAAGAGAGAGCAAGAACCATGCAGGACTTTTATTCAATAGCATACTTCCCAGAAGTTTTGGGGACCATGGATTGCAAACACATAGAAGTAAAAGCCCCAAATGATGAACAGGGAAGGACTTACATTAACATAAAGGGAACAGGGAAGGACTTACATTAACATGAAAGGACACCTCTCTTTAAACTGTCAGATTGCCTGTAATGCCCAAGGGATCACCTACGGTGTCTGTGTAGGCAGTTTTCACAACTCACACATATGGCACACATGTCATCTGTACACAAGGCTTGCTAGGAGTGACTTTCCACAAGGAGATCTAGTGGGCTATGCAGGTTATGCACTGAAACCTTGGCTCATGACATCCATGAGAAACCCACACAACCTTACTGAGCAAGGATCCAATGATGTCCATGCTCAAACTAAGAATATCATAGAATGTGTATTTGGCACAGTCAAATCAAGTTTCTGGTGAATAGACACATCAGGAGGTTCCCTGCAGTATGATCTGGACACCTTTGCTCAAATACTCACAGGCTGTGCCATGTTGCACAATATAATTCTCAGGAAACAGCTTCAACAAGGACAGCAAATGGCCACAGTTTCAAGAACCACAGGCAGGGCCAGCAGCTGGGGGATCTACCAGATGCAGATGGTGCTGGATATGTAGGCATGCAAACTATGACTTGGGCCTGGTTAACATGAAATTGACAGCATATCCACTAACTACCTATGCCAAAGCCTAAGATCTCAAGCACATACAGGTATGAAAAGTGAGGCCTGTCAAACTCCATAACCTTTACTTAACCATGTAATGGCTGTGTTCTGATAGCATCAGTAGCATTAGACAGAGACAGTCCCCAAGGACACAACTTTTACCTGCAGTAATAACAAGGTAAGTGCGGAACCTGTGATAATGTATTTAATAAAATTAAGTTATATGACTGATTACTGTCATATGGAAATGTCCCTAAAAAGACCATGTCTGAGGTGTACAGTAATATCAGGAATAGCTTATTTGACTGATGTTTACAATATTCAGTTATAGATTTTACCCAATACTGTGCATCAAACCTGCCAGTTGACCATTGTATATGAACTAGTGAACAGGTTAATGATACTATCATTTTACAAGTATAACAAGAAGCAAAACTAAAATATCTACTGCTTTGACTGCATTACTTAAAACAGTAACTGAAATAAGCAATCATTCAGAACAGAGTAGGAACAGGAAATCCTAACATTTCCTCTGTAATACATATTCATAAAAGCAAGCTTGTGAGTGTGGAAAATAGCAAGATTTAGCTATACACTCTGTGCATCAGACATATATGCAACCCTAAGACACAAAGATATGTGCAAAGGATAGGGCACAGTTATCATCATTTGCATAGTGTGGGAGGGCAGGGACCAGGAGAGCAAGGGTCACACCAGCCAGAACCTCTCTCAGGCAGGCTTTTCAACTTTTCCTCTCTCAAGCAGGGAAGTGCCATGGCAACAGAATGGCTGGATAATGACCTCATTCTCTGCATCACTGCATGGCGGCTGGAATGGTACAGATGTCTTGGGTGCCATAGCACTGCATGGCATGAAACAGAAAATGAACACAAACAAAACTTTATAAAACAAAAATGACTGTTGTGAGCTCAAATGTGCATGAATGTGTGCATCCATCATATACACAATAATTTGAAAGGCAACCTATGAGTACAAACAATTTAAGACAGCCCCCCTCAAAAATCATAAAATTAACAATTTTCTTAGAGTTCTGTAATGAGGGCAACAATTGTGTAACTGTGTAATACTTTACAGCATTTTCAATAATAATTCTCACAGTACAAGTACAAATGAAGAATACTTTTTCACTAGGATCTTCACTGGTGTGGACAGCAGGTGGGTAGATATTACAAGCCTAACACCATTTGTGGGTTACACCTGTAAACCCCCCCAAACATTGCTAAGAATTTATACTACAAACTTCTGCAATAATTGATCATATTCCCAGGAAAAAAAAAACTCTTACATCATAGCATCCTGTATTATTCTTTACTAAAGTTTGTAATGAAAAGAAAGAAATAACTGGCATACAAGGACTATGCTAAAATTAAATGAGAAAAATTGCAGAAAGATAACCCAAAGGGCCATCTTGTATTGCAATATATCCTTAATGTTAAACTAAAACAGTTTGTTAAAAACAGCAACATACCTTTGTAAGAAATCAGTTTAGAAAGTAATTAAATCATAAAAGAAACATAGATGTCACACTGCCAAGAAGTTTAATGTATATAGTAACTCATAAAACCATAAGTGCTTTCATCCAAAAAAAACCCACTTCATCAGATAACTAAATCCCAAAAGGGCAGTCTTATAAAAATGTATCAGTTAGTCACATGTATCAAACCAACCAAGAAGAATTATTGACCAATCTTCTACTAATCAAAAACAGGGCGTTTGTTACCATGACATGTTAAATATATCAAATATACAATAAAAATATTTAAATAAACAACATATAAATATATGTTTGTAATTAACGTGTAAATCTACAAACATTAAATATACATAGATTTTAATTGCAAAGTACCATTGATTGACGTCTTGTCATTCAAACCAGGGGGAAATGTTGTACTTAATTTTGTTTGCCAGAAACATCCTCTAGCTTCAATCATCATTGCACCCCAAAACCCACCTCTTTCTGGTTTAGAATTTTTTCCACTACATAAAATAAGAATTTTTTAAATTCCTTATACACTATGGAATCATCATATAATGCATTGCTAACATGCTTTCTTTTTATTGCATAATAATGCTTGTAAATTGTAGTTTTTAGTTGTCTTTCATTCTTTACAACATAAAAGCATCACAGGACATACATAAAGCAATATAAACAACCCCTGAAGTTTTACAATTACTATTGCAATTGTTTTTGATATGTTTTGGGTAAGGTTTAATTATTATGTTAGAATTGTCATAAATAAAGTTGCACTATGAACATGTACCACATTTTACCATGACATAATGCTCTCCTTCTTTAAATGATCTTTCAACTATATTTTTAATGTTCATACCACTTTTGTAAACAAATTTGGGGTATCCAATCCACAAAAAACATTCCCCCCAAAATCTTTAAACACATTCCAATTTCAAATAATAAGACCTTTCATCTGTTCACTAACATTAGAATATAATACCACAACTTTCTCAAAACCGTTATCATTGTTAGTAACTTCAGTACTAAAATAAATGGCCTCCTTCAAAATAGGTGCATATTTATTTTTCCTACCATCTTTCACAATACTCATCATATCACAAACTAATTTTTTGGGATAGCCTCTTTCCAAAAACTGTTCTTTAATCAAATGCATTCGTTACTACATTTTTCATCTTCCAAAACTAGTCTAAGAATTCTAACAGACCGACCCTTCACCAAGTTCTTTTTTTTTTTTTTGATGGTGACTCAAAAAATCTAAATAGGAACTGGAAAAACTGGGTTTCTGAAAGATTGTGGATTCACAGGAAAGGCTCTCATAATTTTTATATTTAGTAATATCCAAATAGTCTATACTAGTCCAATCCAGAAAGTGGGTAAAAACAAGAAATTATGTACTGTTGTTGATATAGGACATACATTCAGTAAGTAAACCAACGCCATCTGTCCATAGGATCAAAATGCCATCTAAAATCCTCAAATATAATGGCATATGTTCCCAATAACAGGACCCAATCATTTTTGTTGCTCCCAAAACCAGATTACGATGTTAGCAAAAACAGGTGCTGAAGCTGCACTCATAGTTACACCTCTAATATGTCTAAAATATGCATGTTTGAAAAATATAAAATTGTTATATAAAATAATTTCCATAAAATATACTATGATATTGATATCCATATTATTCAAAGTTGTACCAATGGTAAGGGCTTCCCTAAACCACTCAAGTCTTACATCATGGGGTATTACTAGGAAAACAGCTTTAACATTAATGGTAACAAAAATGCCATCCACCACATAGTCAAGGATAGCAATTTTTGTAAGACAATCCCATGAATCTTTTAAATCATGGCACTTGTCAAAAAAAAAACATTCTAATCTATAATCCACCCATTTAGCAAAAGGTTCTGTTTTTGATCTACTATGATGAATGAACAGTTATTTTTTTTAAGAACAATTTAAATTCTATCAAAGTGTCAACAACATCAAAACCTTTGGTAGGGACAAAAGAAAAACTTTTCTCAAAAATATTAACCTATTATTCAGAGAAAGCTATGTGACTCTAATTATTAAATGTAAAATCATTAACTTCATGTAAAAAATTACTCTAGAAGTATTCAATAGCATGCAATTGTCAACACCCTGAAAATCTTCATTCAGACCCTCAAAACTAATGTTGAAACTGGAAAACAGACTCTTGATATATATTTTTATACTCATTAGAGGGAA
>NW_025054811.1:0-7987 GCF_019279795.1 Protopterus annectens
CTATAAAACCCCTTTCCCCTTTTGTACCTACTCTATAACAACCCTTCCTGGCTATGTACCGGCTCTATAACAACCATTCCTCTATATATATCTGCTCTATAACAACCCTTCCTGGCTATGTACCTGCTCTAGAAAAACCCTTCCTGGCTCTGTACCTGCTCTATAGCAACCATTCCTGGCTATGTACCTGCTCTGTAACAACCCTTCCTGGCCATGTAACTGCTCTATAACAACACTTCCTGGCTGTGGACCTGCTCTATAACACTTCCTGGCTATGAACCTGCTCTATAACAACCCTTCCTGGCTATGTACCTGTTCTATAACAACCATTCCTGGCTATGTACCTGCTCTATACCATCTCTTTCTGGCTGTGAATATGCTCTATAACAGCCCTTCCTAGCTATGAATCTGCTCTATGAAAACCCTTCCCGGCTATGTACCTGCTCTATATCAACTCTTCCTGGCTATGTACCAGCTCTATAGCAACCCTTCCTGGCAATATACCTGCTTTATAACAACCCTTCCAGGTTGTGTTCCTGCTCTATACCAACTGTTCCTGGCTATGCACCTGCTGTATACCAATTCTACCTGGCTATCTACTTGCTCTATAACAACCCTTCTTGGCTCTGTACCTGATCTATGACAAACGTTCCTGGTTATGTACGTGCTCTGTAACAACCCTTCCTGGCAAAGTAACTTCTCTATAACAACCATTCCTGGCTGTGTACCTGCTCTATAAACACCCTTACTGCCTATGTACCTGCTCTATAACAACCCTTCAGGGCTATGTACCTGCTCTATAAAAACCCTTCCTGGCTGTGTACCTGCTCTATAACAACATTTCCTGGCTATGAACCTGCTCTATAACAACCCTTCCTGACTATGTACCTGCTCTATAACAACTCTTCCTGGCTATGTACCTGCTCTATAACAACCCTTCCTGGCTAAATACCTGCTTTATAACAACCCTTCCTGGTTGTGTATCTGCTCTATACCAACCCTTCCTGGCTATGTACCTGCTCTATAACAACCCTTCCTGGCTATGTACCTGCTCTATACCAACTCTTCCTGGCTATGTACCTACTCTATAAAAAACCTTCCTGGCTATGAACCTGCTCTATAACAACCCTTCCCGGATATGTACCTGCTTTATAACAACCATTCCTGGCTAAGTACCTCTTCTATACCAACCCTTCCTGGCTATGTGCCTGCTGAATAACAACCCTTGCTGGCTATGTACCTCCTCTATAAATACCCTTCCTAGCTATGTACCTACTCTATAACAACCCTTCCTGGCTATGTACCTGCTCTATAACAACCCTTCCTGCCTATATATCTGCTCTATAGCAACCCTTCCTGGCTATGTACCTGCTCTCTAAAAAACCTTTGTGGCTATGAAAATGCTCTATAACAACCCTTCCTGCCTATGTACGTGCTGTATAACAACTTTTCCTGGTTCTGTACATGCTCTATAACAACATTTCCTTGCTATGTACCCGTTCTATAGCAACCCTTCCTGCCAATGTACCTGCTGTATAATAAGCCTTCCTGGCTATGTACCTGCTCTATAACAATCCTTCCTGGCTGTGTACCTGCTCTTTAACAAACCTTCCTGGCTATGTACCTGCTTTATATCACCCCTCACTGGCTATGTACATGCTCTATAACAACCTTTCGTGGCTATGTACCTGCTGTATAACAACCCTTAATGGCTATGCACCTAACAACCCGTCCTGGCCATGTACCTGTTGTATAACCACTCTTCCTGACCACATACCTGCTCTATAACAACCTTCCTAGCTGTGTACCTGCTCTATAACAACCCTTCCTGCCTATGTCCCTACTCTATAACAACCCTTCTGGGTTATGTACCTGCTCTATAACAAACCATTCCTTGCTGTGTACCTACTCTATAACAACCCTTCCTTGCTATGAACCTGCTTTAAAACAACCCTTTCTGGCTATGGACCTGCTCTATAAAAACTCTTCCTGGCTATGTACCTGTGCTATAACAACCCTTCCTGACTATGTACCTGCTCTATAGCAATCCTTCCTGGATATGTACCTGCTCTATAACAACCCTTTCTGGCTGTGTACCTGCTCTATAACAACCCTTCCTGGCTATGTACAGCTCTATAACAGACCTTCCTAGCTATTTACCTGCTCTATAACAACCCTTCCTGGCTCTGTACCTGCTCTATAACCACCCTTCCTGGCTATGTATCTGCTCGATAAAAGCCCTTCATGGTTCTGTACCTGCCCTATAACAATCATTCCTGGCTATGTACCTTCTCTTTAACACTGTTCCTGGCCATGACTCTGCTCTATAACAAAAATTCATGGCTGTGTACCTGCCCTGTAACAACCTTCCATGGCTATATACCTGCTCTATAACAGCTATTCCTGGCTATGTTCCCGCTCTATAACAACCTTTCCTGGCTATGCAATTGCTCTATAACAACCCTTCCTGGCTTTTTACCTGCTCTATAACAAACCTTCCATGCTCTGTACCTGCTCTATAACAACCCTTCCTGGCTATGTACCTGCTCTATAACAACCCTTACTGGTTATGTGCCTGCTCTATAACAACTCATTGTGGCTGTGTACCTGCTCTATAACATCCCTTCCTGGCTGTGTCCCTGTTCTATAACAACCCTTGTGGGCTATGTATTTGCTGTATAAAAACATTTCCTGCCTATGTACCTGCTCTGTAACAACCCTTTTGGCTATGTACCTGCTCTTTAACAACCCTTTTGGCTATGTACCTGCTCTAAAAAGACCTTTTTGGCTATGTACCTGCTCTATAACAACCCTTGCTGACCATTAATGCCGTACCTGTTTCAAAGAGTGCAATAATACTTCTGGCTAAGTGTACTCATGCTCTATAACAACACTTCCTGGCTATGTACTTGCTCTACAACATCCCTTCCTGGCTATGTACCTGCCCTATAACAGCCCTTCCTGGCCACATACCTGCTCTATAACAACTCTTCCTGGCTGTGTACCTGCTCTATAACAAACTTTCTTGGCTATGTACCTGCTCTACATTAACCCTTCCTGGATATGTACATGCTCTGTAACAACCCTTTGTGGCTATGTACCTGCTGTATATCAACCCTTAATGGCCATGTACCTGCTCTATAAACACCCTTTTGGCTATGTACCTGCTCTATAACAACCCTTCCTCACTATGTTCCTGCTCTACAACAATCCATCCTGGCTATGTACCTGCTCTTTAACAACCCTTCATGGCTCTGTACCTGCTCTATAACAACCCTTCCTGCCTATGTACCTGCTCTATAACAACCCTTCCAGGCTTTTAACCTGCTCTATAAAACCTTTCCTGGCAATGCAACTGCTCTATAAAGACCCTTCCTGGCTTTTTACCTGCTCTATAACAACCTTCCTAGCTGTGTACCTATCCTATAAAAACCCATCCTAGCTATGTACCTGCTCTTCAACAACCCTTCCTGCCTATGCACCTGCTCTATAACAGCCCTTTTGGCTATGTACCTGCTCTTTAACAACCCTTCATGGCTCTGTACCTGCTCTATAACAACCCTTCCTGCCTATGTACCTGCTCTATAACAACCCTTCCAGGCTTTTAACCTGCTCTATAAAAACCTTTCCTGGCAATGCAACTGCTCTATAAAGACCCTTCCTGGCTTTTTACCTGCTCTATAACAACCTTCCTAGCTGTGTACCTATCCTATAAAAATCCATCCTAGCTATGTACCTGCTCTTCAACAACCCTTCCTGCCTATGCACCTGCTCTATAACAGCCCTTTTGGCTATGTTCCCTGCTCTAAAACAACCCTTACTGCCTATGTACCTGCTCTATAACAACCGTTCCTGGCTATGTACCTGCTCTATGCAACTGCTCTATAACAACCCTTCCTGGATTTTTACCTGCGCTATAACAACCATTCCTGGCTCTGTACCTGCTCTATAACAACCTTTCCTGGCTATGTACCTGCTCTATAACAACCATTACTGGCTATGTACCTGCTCTATAACAACCGACCCTGGCAGTGTACCTGCTCTAAAACAACTCTTCCTGGCTGTGTATCTGCTCTGTAACATCCCTTCCTGGCTGGGTTCCTGCTCTCTTACATCCCTTCCTGGCTGTGTACCTGTTCTATAACAACCCTTGCTGGCTATGTACCTGCTCTATAACAACTCTTCCTGCCAATGTACCTTCTCTATAACAACCCTTCTTGGCTATGAACCTGCTCTAAAACAACCCTTGCTGACCATGTACCTGCTCAATAATGACCCTTCCTGGCTATGTACTTGCTCTAAAACAGCCCTTCCTGGCTAAATACCTGCTCCATAACAACCTTCCTGGCTACGTACCTGCTTTATAACAACCCTTCCTGGCCGCATACCTGCTATATAAAAACCCTTCCTGGCTGTGTACCTGCTCTAAAACAAACCTTCCTGGCTATGTACTGCTCTACATAAACCCTTCCTGGCTAAGTACATGCTCTATGACAACCCTTCCTGGCTATGTACCTGCTGTATAACAACCCATCCTGGCCATGTACCTGTTCTATAACAACCCTTCATGACTACATACCTGCTCTATAACAACCCTTCATAGCTATGTACCTCCTCTTCTACAACCCTTCCTGGCTATATACCCGCTCTATAACAACCCCTCCTGGCTATGTACCTGCTCTATAATAACTCTTTCTGGCTATGTACCTGCTCTATAACAACCTTTACTGGCTATGTACCTGCTCTATAACAACCCTTCCTGGCTATGCACCTACTGTATATCAACCCTTCCTGCCTATGTACCTGCTGTATAACAACCCTTCCTGACTTTGTACCTGCCCTATAACAACCCTTCCTTGCTGTGTACCTCCTCTATAACAACCCTTCCTGGCTATGTACCTGATGTATAACAACCCTTCCTGACTATATACCTGCTCTATAACAACCTTTCCTAGTTCTGTACCTGCTGTATAACACACATTCCAGGATATGTATCTGCTCTATAACAACCCTTCCTGGCTGTGTACCTGCTCTATAACAACCCTTCCTGGTTCTGTACCTGCTCTATAACAATCTTTCCTCGCTCTGTACCCTTTCTATAACAACCCTTACTGCCTATGTACCTGCTGTATAAAAACCCTTCCTGGCTATGTACCTGCTCTATAACAACCCTTCCTTGCTATGTACCTGCTCTATAACAACCCTTCCTGGCTATGTACAGTGCTATAACAACCCTTCCTAGCTGTGTACCTGCTCTTCAACAACCCTTCCTGCCTATGCACCTGCTCTATAACAGCCTTTTTGGCTATGTTCCCTGCTCTATAACAACCCTTCCTCACTATGTACCTGCTCTATAACAATCCATCCTGGCTATGTACCTGCCCTTTAACAACCCTTTCTGGCTCTGTACCTGCTATATAACAACCCTTCCTGCCTATGTACCTGCTCTATAACAACCGTTCCTGGCTATGTACCTGCTCTATGCAACTGCTCTATAACAACCCTTCCTGGATTTTTACCTGCTCTATAACACCCATTACTGGCTCTGTACCTGCTCTATAACAACCTTTCCTGGCTATGTACCTGCTCTATAACAACCATTACTGGCTATGTACCTGCTCTATAACAACCGACCCTGGCAGTGTACCTGCTCTAAAACAACTCTTCCTGGCTGTGTATCTGCTCTGTAACATCCCTTCCTGGCTGGGTTCCTGCTCTCTTACATCCCTTCCTGGCTGTGTACCTGTTCTATAACAACCCTTGCTGGCTATGTACCTGCTCTATAACAACCCTTCTTGGCTATGAACCTGCTCTAAAATAACCCTTTCTGACCATGTACCTGCTCAATAATGACCCTTCCTGGCTATGTACTTGCTCTAAAACAGCCCTTCCTGGCTAAATACCTGCTCCATAACAACCTTTCTGGCTACGTACCTGCTTTATAACAACCCTTCCTGGCCGCATACCTGCTATATAAAAACCCTTCCTGGCTGTGTACCTGCTCTAAAACAAACCTTCCTGGTTATGTACTGCTCTACATAAACCCTTCCTGGCTAAGTACATGCTCTATGACAACCCTTCCTGGCTATGTACCTGCTGTATAACAACCCATCCTGGCCATGTACCTGTTCTATAACAACCCTTCATGACTACATACCTGCTCTATAACAACCCTTCATAGCTATGTACCTCCTCTTCTACAACCCTTCCTGGCTATATACCCGCTCTATAACAACCCCTCCTGGCTATGTACCTGCTCTATAATAACTCTTTCTGGCTATGTACCTGCTCTATAACAACCTTTACTGGCTATGTACCTGCTCTATAACAACCTCCTCTTTCCTGGCTAAGTGCACCTACTGTACATCAACCCTTCCTGCCCAAGTATGTACCTTTGCTGCTGTATAACAACCCTTCCTGACTTTTGTACCTGCCTCTATAACAACTCCTTCCTTTGGCTGTGTACTTCTCCTCTATAACAACCCTTCCTGGCTGGTGTACTCTGATGTATAAATAAACCCTTCCTGGACTATATACTCTGGTGCTTCCGGCAACAACCCTTTCCTAGTTCTTGTACTCATATAACACACATACATTCCAGGATATGTATCTGTTTCATAAACAACCTCTTTCCTGGCTGTGTACTCGTTTATAACAACCCTTCCTGGTTCTGTACCTGCTCTATAACAATCTTTCCTCGCTCTGTACCCTTTCTATAACAACCCTTACTGCCTATGTACCTGCTGTATAAAAACCCTTCCTGGCTATGTACCTGCTCTATAACAACCCTTCCTTGCTATGTACCTGCTCTATAACAACCCTTCCTGGCTATGTACAGTGCTATAACAACCCTTCCTAGCTGTGTACCTGCTCTATAACAACTCTTCCTGGCACTGTACCTCCTCTATAACCACCCATCCTGGCTATCTACCTGCTCGGTAAAAATCCTTCCTGGCTCTGTACCTGCTCTATAACAACCATTCCTTGATATGTACCTGCTCTATAACAACCCTTACTGGCCATGTAACTGCTCTGTAACAAAAATTCATGGCTGTGTACCTGCCCTGTGACAACCTTTCATGGCTATATACTTGCTCTTTAACAGCAATCCCTGGCTACATACCTGCTCTATAACAACCCTTCCTGGCTATGTACATGCTCTATAACAACCCTTCCTGCCTATGTACCTGCTCTATAATAATAAACCAAAAATAAGTGCGGCTTTCACTAATCACCAAGAAATCCAAACAAAAGAATGCCGTAGAACGGAATGCAGTACTTTTTGAACAAACCACCAGTGACACCAACGTAACTTCTTGAACGCTTTTGAGTCATTACTTCACAACCACATGCTTCATCATCCTGATACTCCAAGACTTACATCAGAGCAAACTGTTTTAAAACACACCCTACCCATATACTTTTATTAGTGCCACACCAACCAATAAAATCCCTCAAATTCATTTTGAAACCAATGAGTTTTCACATCTCATTAATATGCATTCCTAATCACTTTCTTTTTTTTAAAACTGATTATTTAAAAACAAAGCTTTTTTAAAAAACTGTTTTATTTTTAAATATTATTTGAAAAATTGATTTAACATCATTTGCTTACTTAACTTTGGGAAAGTTTTTCTATTTGATTTTCCAATATGAAAATAAAAAACCTTAAGTACATATTGCTTTTCTCGTGAGTGTGCATCAAAGCTTTTAAAAACCTTAGTCTTATACCCCCTCTAGTGTCAGAAAATTATATGACATACTAATTCTCATGAATGAGTTGTTTAAAATTACATATATATATATGAATAAATAAATAAATAAATAATGATTAAATAAGTAAATAAACAACAATTAAAATACTTAAAAATTGTTATTCTTAAGTAATCGATATTCCTATGCACCTTTAGTATAAACTGAAACAACCCAGTGCGTGTGTGACTATACTTTGTTCAAGCCACCCTTTAATAATATTGGTCCATATGGA
>NW_025054812.1:0-10129 GCF_019279795.1 Protopterus annectens
TAACTGTGATTGGCAAGCCTTGATGTCACATGTGAAGGCACAGTGGGGTTGCTAACTGTGATTGGCAAGCCTTGATGTCACATGTATGGATATGGCTTTGCACCCCAGCCTCAGTCATTTACATCTGTTATCCCCGTATGGTTGACATTGTGATATATTGTAGGGCCACCATAAATGAAATTAGCAAAACCCCTCCACATTACCCACATGTGTCACAGACTCACAACCACCTCTACACAGGATACAAGTTACAAATACACACACGTCATGTCTGGGAGTAGAACCCCTACCTAACTAGTTAACTACACTACAGCACTACGCAGTTATATCATCATACCACTTGACATTACTGAAATACATCTTCCCCAAGGGTGTATTTCACAATTAATGACATCAGCAGGACTACCAAAGTAGGGCATTTGTAATGTACTGCGGGTGAGTAGCTTATAATGCATTGCTCCATACAGACACAGTCACACACACATCACATCCGGAACTGGCATGGATGGAGATGGAACACTACCACTATTCACACTACAGCAGTATGCAGTTACAGAACGCACTACGGCGATTACTGGGCTATCACGTTCCCAGAGGTGTACATCTAGGTGAGTGACATCAGCAGCCTTGGCAAAGTAGAGTATTTGTACTGTATGGAGTGTAAGTAGCCTAAAAAGCATTGCTCTCTACCCAGACACACACAGTTGCCACGGCTGCGGTTCGAACACCTACCTAGTTTATCACACTACAGCAATACTCAGTTACAGGATGCGCCACGGCGATTACAGGGCTATCATGTTCCCAGAGGTGTACGTATCAGTGAGTGACATCAGCAGCCTTGCCAAAGTTTAATATATGTATTGCACGGAGTGTGAGTAGCCTAACAAGCATTTCATTCTACACAGTCAGAGGCAGACAGGCACACACAAACACACACAATTGACAGGTCTGGGGTTAGTACTACTACCTGTCACTACAGCAGTACGCAGTTATGGGACGCTCCATGCACTTTACTGGCTGAGGTCTCCCAAAGGTGCAATTCACATTGGGTGACCTCAGCAGGCTTGTCATACTACTGCTATGGGGAGGGCAGTGTGTGCATGGGCCATACCCCATTCATGTACGTGCACACACAGGGTCATACGTCACAGGTGTGTGTATACAGCTACTAGATGGCTGCTTCCTTGTACAGTCTTGTTGCACAGCTGGCATGTACACCACATAGTCTGTCATGCTAATAGGTACTGGTGTCCAGTATCCGCAGTGAGTTACATCCACACCTCATGTGTTGGGGGCCCTTAGGCTGTGTGCCAGTTGGGACAGGCCCACATGGCTCCTTGTCACAGTCCCCCTCTTCCTCACATCTATGCCAGTGTGCCTGTGGCTTATTATAGTGTGTTGTCCTTACATATTTGCCTGCATTCCTATCCAGTATGTGTGCAAGGCAGGAGTGGTGCATACTGACGTGTTCACACTGAGAACTGCAACTTCCAGATATGTCTGGTCCACTGGTGTTTGCAGACATGGCCTTCATGTGTTTAAAGTGTGTGAGCATGCCCAGTATGGACATCTGTGTTGCATGTGTGGATCACGTCCAGGTTGTTTGTACTGCAGTGCTGACCTTTTGTTGTACACCAACGGGTAGCATGCTGTGTCTGCAGGGTATCAAAATCGGTCATTTGCCATTGACTGTTGCCACATTTCTGCATAGCGGGGGGTGGACACCTGACTGCTTCTATTGTTCTACACAGGACTGGCGGGGCACACCTGACTGTTACTCTATATGTACGTTGGATGGGGGGGTGCACCTGACACGTACACATTTGCTAGGACTGTACTGATAAGTCAGATACTCCATTTCAGTCTGTAGTCTTACCTATCCTGCTGGCTAGGACTTACCAGTGAAGTACAGATCCTAGTTTTGTTTTCCTATATACTAGTGTCAGACTTCTAGCCTTCACAACTTGCATCCGACTGCCTGGCCTGCTGCGGTCTGTGTAGGCCTGGGGGTGGGGTTAACCATATGGCACATTCGGAGGCCATAGTACAGCATTTGTGTTTGTCTTCACCTGTCCTGCTGGCCAAGACTGTTGCTGGGTATGTGATCCTTCCTGACTGGTATGTGTGCCTCTTATGGACACACCTGTCGCTCAGGCCATTTCCTGCAGTGGGTTTTGTCACCCTGTGTAGTACTGGCTACTATGGTGACTCTGGTATGTGTTACAGATCTCATGCGTCGACACCTGCATGGGTGTTCACTCTCTGCTGCCTTGACATCCGCCACCCACCCTTTGCATGTTCACATCCATACCATAGCTACAGGTAAAAACACATTCTATTCCATTTGACAATTGGTAGGCTGATTGACTTACCTTGATGGTGTGCCGACTTGGCGGATGGTGCTGGAGGGCTGCTCTGGTGTCAGATGCACATAGTACACTCCGTATACATGGTTAGGCACAGGTAGTGTCATGTTTGGCATCCCTTTTACTGTCTGTGAGAGTCAGAGAGAGGTGTCACTCCCTGGGGGCTTACTGTGTCAGTGCATATGCTATGCGTTGACTCTTTGTCAAGGCCAGGGCATACTGGCACACCCCCTTCTGCCTACTGGATCAGGCTCAAGTTGTTCCTCCTCCAAGTCACTCTGTACCTGCACAGGTCTTGGCATTGGTGGGGGGCTGTGTGGCCCTGCCTCATGCGGTTTCTGCTGCAGCTGTTTCTGCAGGATCATATTGTGTAGCATAGCACATACCATTACTATTTGGGTACATGTAGCTGGTGAATACTGCAGGGCTCCACCGGATGTGTCCAGACACCGGAACGGTGACCTGAGCATCCCAAACACACTCTCTATTACATGTTTGGCCTGTGTGTGTGCGCATCATTATGGTGTTGTTCAGGTGTGTGTGCATTTCTGATGGTTGTCATCAGCCACGGCTCCAGTGGGTACCCAGCATCCCCCACTAGTTGACTGTAGGGGATGTCCACATTAGCAAACCTGTGGTACAGCTGTGTCAGTCGCCATATGTGTGAATTGTCATAGCTTCCAGGGCAGCCAGCACACACATTCAGTATAATGCTCTGGGCATCACATACGACCTGGCAGTTGATGAAGGGGATGCCCCTGCGGTTGATGTAGGCCCTACCCTGCTCACCGGGTGGTGCTTTGATGCCAAGCGGCAGCAGTCTATAGCACCCACTACCCCAGGGTAGTTAGCTATTTGGTGGAAGAGATGCACATTGCGGGTCAACACCTCACGTGTGTTGAGGAAATATACATGCTCACTGGCATGTGCTGACATGGCATCCAGGAATTGGTGGGATGCTGATGCCTGTGAGATGCCCATGTTATCCCCAGTTGTAGTTTGGGAAGTACATGTGGCTAGTGTACCTAGGCCTACACATACCTTGGTATCCACTGGGATGGGTTACCCTCGGCCAGTGTGGTGTGTCAGGTGTGGCCTGCACAGCTCAATGATTTGCTGTAGTAGGTCTCTGTCCACCCCATAGCACTCCATTATCTCCAGCTCATGTAGTCCCTGGTAGCTTACCCTGGGTCTGTACACTCTTTTCCGTCTCCTCATTGTGGGTTGTTCGGCAGCATTGACATCCTCACCACCCTCAGCATCTTGCACATTTTGTTTTATGTTGCCTGCTGCAGCCCTTCTCATTTTGTAGATTTAGTTTTAAAATGTCCCCGCTTGTATACACCGGTGGTGTAAAGAAAACCAGGGGGGTAGGTGTTTGCTTGGTTTATAGTGGTGTTCTGGGCTGGGCTGGTCTGCATTCTGTGTGATTAGCTGATTCTGATACATTTCACCTGGCAGCTCAACTAGGTCTCCTTGATTACCTTCCTACTGCTGTTTTCCCTTCCCATTGCCTCCCTGTTTAGGCCCATGTGCGCCGCACGAACGGAGTGCTCAAATGTGCACAGAGCTGCTGTTTTCCTGGTTTAACTTCCTTTTTTCTTCCTGTAAAACCCGGCGAGCACACCCACTTACACTTTGTAAAGAGTGCTAGGCAGGTTTAAACACACCCCTAGCTTAGCTGTACTACACTGGGAGCAATCCCAAGCCACAGGTCTCCAATCCACTTAACAGTATTCCTGACACACAAATCCACAATGTCACCTATATCCTAGTCTTGCACCCAGATATTTATACTCTTACACTCTTGGGACCTGCCTCACACCCAGGGAAAATCTGGGATTTGTTAACCCTTCCCTCATTTGCATGGGATTGCCTGCTAATACATAGTTACATGTCCCACACTGAGCCTCCCCCCTTAACAACTATTACACACTGGCCAGGTTGTCTTCTGACTGCCATTGACTTGCATGGCAGAATACTGACTGTAGTTAGAATGCTTATTTTAGGTTTATTTTATTGATTTCCCCTCGATCCCGTTTGCGCGTCGCTGCCCTATACTTAACCAGGCTAAGTTGTTTTTTTTATTTATTTATTAAACATTTTGCAAAGCCAATGGCCTTCTACTTGGCCATTGGCATGCTTCCTCAATAACATGCAGCCTTTATTTGGAACGGTCAGAGCTCCGTTTTGTGGTGTGCAGAAATGTACTCTGTTACTAACAGTACATTTCTGCAGACTGCACTCATCCTGCATTGACAGCTGCCGGCTTCCTGGATCGCAAATTACCCTCATTTGCATGTTTTTCACCTGCAAACGAGGGTAATTTGCATACAGGAGCTTGGTCCGTGCAGAATTACCTAGGAGCTCATGTGCACTTCCTGGGAGCTCGTTCCTGGATCACACGTCGGCCATATTGATGAAAATAGCTCAAACTAATCCTGCATGGTATAAAGGGCTTCGTAAATCCGGGGGATGAAAGTTCTATGCCACATTGAAAGTTTTCAGCAACATGATATGTGAAAGTACCACCAACCAGACAGGGAGCAAACTAACATCTAATGACTGGTAAATAGACCTGAAACACACAAAAGGCACAGAGATTCAGTAGCTGACCTGAAACACACAAAAGGCACAGAGATTCAGTAGCTGACCTGTTCCCGTCTGGGAATCTGCAGTTCCTTTCACTTACACTAACACACAGCAATATCTCCACTGGTTCCTTATTGAATGTGAGGTTTACTGCAGCATTTATACTCAGAGCATTCCCAACTGAAAGTCCCATTATTCTGAATGGTTGCAAGTCTCACATACAAAGAATGTTGTTACTCGGTCATCATCAAGTGAACACTCCATTGGAGTTGCATGATCCGCAATATACATACACTTCAAAACTGCTATGGTCATTTTTTCTCTTGGCTTATAAATTAAACCATGGTTTCAATGCCAAATGCACTTTTAAGTTCCATCCCAAAAATGGTGGTGCACCAGTTTTCCTAAGAAATCAATTCACCTCCAGAATCTAAGGTAGAGCAATGACCTTAAACTCCTCTATATCCTTCTCACACTAAACAAAATTCTACACCACATCACAGCAAACTACCAAAATCCCTTCATGTTACCTGCAGCCCACTTTGCTTACCTAAACAAACTGACATCCCTTCCAACTGAATTTAAAGCCACCCAGGAAAATTGTGTTAACTATCTGTTTATTAACTGGGAAACCTACACCATCGCCACCACCACCATGAATCCAGAAAGACACCTGGACTTCAATAGCAGCTCCTTGCACCAACTAGCTCTAGCCCAAAACAGAGGTACTAAAATATTAGATCTGGTTCTCACCAATATAACCTCTCCAATCTCAACTCAGTTACCACACCACTGGTCAAATATGACCACTGCTTGGCAGCATTCACTATTAGGAGTAAAACTGGATAGGCCAAAAACCATTCTGTCTTTAGAGACCACTGTAATGTAAATCTACTCCAGCTAACGGATTACCTGATGAAATTTCAGCTCCCTCCTCACCTCGATAACCCCATCACATGTGCTGCCACAGCTGCAGATAATGTCTATGCTCATCTAAAAGCATGCATTGAAGTGTTGCTCCCCATAAATACACAAATACAACACCATATTCAATAATAAAACCCAGTGTTGAAATCTAAGTGCAAACAAACTAAAAAACAAGACAAAAACTCTAACCTGTATGAGAAGACTTCAAAAAGATCAACAAAGAACTCCGAAGCAAATTAATTTTCAGTGCACATTTACTTTTGGAGGATTTACTTCCCAAGCCAAGGACAACCACAAAACCACTTTTGCCTGTGTCAGAAACCAGAGGACTGATGCCAGCATTGCACGAAGCTAATACATAAACACTACTTTTCATATCACCTGAACAACGTAGCTGAAACTTTACTCCTCCATTCCCCCTCCCCTACAACTTTTCACATCAAATTAACATGCCCACACCACCCACTTTGAACAGGCCTTGAGTACTCTCATCAAAACCAAAAACAATAGTTGCATAGGTCCGGATAATGTGCCAGGTTGCCTCCTTGCAAATAACATACTTTCTTGTAGATTCACTATTAAGCTTACTTAATCTCCGTCTCTACAGTTAATTTGGACCAGAGGTATGCAAAACCACTCTACTCCTCCCACTCCACATGGGAGGGTGGGGACTTATTAATGACTCTTAATATATCTTTAGACCTATAAACCTCACCAGTATTATCTATAAAGTTATGAAACACATCATTATATAACTTTAAAAAGAACACAGAGTCTATAAGCTTTGTATCCTAGCCATTTTCAGTTTGTTAAAGGTAGATCTTAAGTCCTGAACTTAGTGGATTTCTTTGAACAGTTAACGGATGCATTACACACAGGCAGATCAGCTGACACTGCCTACCTGAACCTGACAAAGGTCTCTGATACCATTCCACATTTTGGTATTATCAAGAAGTTAATAAAACTAAACTATAAATGTCTATGTTGCCAGCTGGATAGCAAACTGGCTTACTGATTCTATTAGTGTTGATGGAGCACATTCAATGAAATCAATGGTTACCAGTGGTCTCCCCCAGGAATCAGTCCTAGGGCCACTTCTTGGTATTTATTTCTCCAATGTCAAGGATGACACCAAGGGTTTGTGGGCTTGTGGATGTCTCCAAACTCAGAGCAGTCAAACTCCTCATTGGACTTCCAGACTCTTCAGGGGGGTCTAACACGCACCGGCAAATGGTGACTGGGTCACCATATTAAACTAAATGCCAAGAAATACAGCACTGTGTCCTCTGGCAGACAAGGGCACTTATTCACCTACCAGCTATTTGACACCTTTTTGAAAGTCGACTCAGTCATCAGGGACCTGGGCATTTTCATTGACAATGAACTATCATTTGATCACCATGTATCCACTGCCATTCTGAAATCCTTTTATCTGGGCAGACCACTGGGGGTACATCATCAAGGTCCAAAAAGTTGAATAATGTCCCCTTCTGGCCCACAAGAGTATAAATGGTCCCTTTGGTGCATACTTGTCTAATCATGTGACCCAGCTTGACAGACTGCAACATTGCCTCACCAAGACATCACAAAGTTGTCTTTCTGGAGCTACACTAAGAGAGAGAACACTTTAAGGCTCTCTCTTTTTTGTTTCCTACACATTGCTGAGAGGTCCCCTGTCCAAAACCATACAGACTCAAAGAATCCAGTCCTACACGAGCTGCTGTACATCTACAAAACAAATACCACCTTTAACACCAGCTCAAGTACTTAAAAAAATCCATAGCCCACCTAAATATAAACAGGACCTGCTAACAAAACAATTAACTATTCCACAGAATCCCTTTCTTATGGAATCCACTTCCACTGAATGCAAAACAAATTGGCTCCCTGACCTAACTATAACCTGGATGAATGGGGTAAACAAATATACTCAAGAGTCTTGCCTCTCATGCCATCACTGAAATAGGTTCAAACTGGGTATTAATTATTCAAACTGGGTATTAATTATTCACGTCTGTGAGTATTCATTATTTGGTATCTTGTGGCTATGCTGCCAATGTTCCTCCAGATCAACAGCCTAGTATTAACCTATGAACCTCTAACTAAGGAAGCCAAGATCATCTCTATCCTGTATACACCTGTGTATACAGACTAATGAGAAAAGTAAGGAAATTCAAATAAATGTTTTACCTGCATAGCAAAATTCATTTAAAATGGGTGGCGAAAGCCAAACACACTCTGGCTAAGCTTATAAATGCCCTAGGGCAGATAGCCTAATATGAACCTATGATCTACATGGACCAATTTCAGTCACTGTTTAAACATTCAGTGCTACAGTTAGATAAATTAAAAATCCCGATCTACGAGTTGCTTCTAGTACTCAAAACTACAGAAATGTCACTGTAGTTAACACTGCATGACCAGCTTTTCAAACATTCCCAACCAAAACCAGCAGTCCAAACTTCAGCAACTCAGCTTAGTAGGTACAATACCACTGGCAAAGTGAAGACAGTACTACATTGTACTACTACCCTTAAAACTGTATTTCTTTGCACAAGTGCAGTAGTCTTTGAATATGTACAGTACATTAGCAATGGACTGCACATTACAGGAGAATTTTTATGTAACTGGCCACCTTAATAGATTCCTTACACTGTGTAGTCTTGGCAGACAATATTTAGGATGAAAAATATTTAGTGATATGACACCGAATAATGCACTTCAGTTTTCAAAATTTTCTTTGGCTCAGAAATTATCCAGCACTGGTTAAATGTACATATATACCACACACATACATATTGCAAAACTGAGACCACCACCCATCTAGCCTGCAGCTACTGTCAGAAGGATCATTAGATTCCTAGAGCCAGGCATAAAAAAAAAATGATACAAAGACTATCGGCTACCACAACTTACTGGTAAACACCCACACATCTGCACAAAAACTGCTCTAATTTTGTGAATACAGTAATAGTCTATTTTTGAAATTATACCAAGGGGTCAAGTTTCTCTTCCAAGGTGGTTAACACACTGAAGTACTACTAACACACTTTACACCTCTCTACGTTCAGTAAAGGAATATTTTCAAAACAGTTCAAAATGTTTACACTGAATGCCTACCTACAGATGTGCACATTCTGTAGGGAGTGCAAAACATAAGTGGGAAACCCAAGTTTAACTGGTGCAGCTCTACTTCACTGTTCAAAAACATCTCAAATAAATAAAACAATTACCATAACAAATACATACAATAAATAAAAATGTTAAAAACATTCTAAAAGAATCGCATATTTAAAAAGTGCCTTCTGGACCATCACACTGCAAACCAAGTTATCAAACTGGTTCCGAAGGTTATTACTGCGAAAAAAAAAAATTGCCCATATAAAGTTGTACAGATTTAGTAGAGTTACAATGGGGATGGTGAGTGAAAATGAGCAAAGAACTGAACTTACACAGCAATAAAAAGGGCAACCAAAACGTCATCACTTCACTAGCCTACATGATGCAATGCTGTCAGTAATTACTGTCTTGCGCCATACTAAGAAAACTCAGAGCACAAACACATCTATTATAAACCAATTGCTTCTAAATAAATAAATTCTGTTTTGTAACGCTATCAGTGTACCTTAAAAAAAGATTTAATGACACTTACTATTTCTGGGCAACTGAAAATGAACGCAGCAAAGAGAGGTGCTCTACCAAAAATAACAACACTATATGACCAACCCCATCAACCCTATAATGCAAGAACATTATTTCCTCATAAAACAGTCGATAGTATCAAGGAGAGAGTTGTCCAATTACCCTTCAGCCTACTTGGAAGCTTTCTTCAAAGCATAATGATTATACAAATACATATTATGTCAGGAAAAGATACAACCACTAAGGTACTGGTTTATTTACACTGACTTTTTGACAGACAAAAAAGATCACTCTTTTACAACATGTAACTACAAATCCTGGTACACACACACACTACCTAGGAAAGACCTACATTGGAAGATACAAACAGATTTTACTTTTAACTGAAGCCTAGATAGATAACGTTTCAGTACTGTGGACTAGACACTATATATCAGACCACTGTTCAGAGAACATTCAATGCAAGATGCATAAAAACCAGAGAGACCAGCAGAAGCACACAACGAAAAGGTATCAAACACAAGTAGGTAATACATTATACACACCGCAAAACACTTCAGAAAACTTATGTAACAAGAGTCAGAGCACTTTCAGAAAGCCCC
>NW_025054813.1:0-2500 GCF_019279795.1 Protopterus annectens
AGATCAAAACATTATACCTAGTACTCAAAAACGGCAAAAAATTTTTCCAACTTCTTTTTTTCCAAAAAAGGAAAAATTGCAATTATTTCCTCTCATTTTTTACCCTTTGATGTTTTGATGTAAATAAGTTGTTTTTTTCTTTTCCTCCACGCAAATATTTAACTCTATTATCCCCAAGTGCCAAAGACATGCCCATGGATTTTGTTCAATTATTTCTCTCCTGCTTATTGTTTTTAATATACCTACAGTGTATTTCTATTTACTGTCTTGTTCATATGTGATAGTTTAATTGTCTGTTCTTTTTCTGTAGAGCTTTTCTCCCCAGGCCTCCACTGTAAATGTACCTGTGTTCAGTTGGACTTTCCCGGTAAACAAATGTAAAACAAACAAACAAATAAATAAATAAATAAATTTGGATCCGATGTTGTGAGTTCTCATGTTCAGTTCTATGATTTGTTTCAGAAAACCCAAGGCTTTTGAGAGGTGAATGCATATACTCATCAAGAGTTCTTGCAGGAGTCAAAGCTCATCAAGATGAGCTTTGAATATTCAGTTTGAAGCAAGAATACAGAATGTGAGATGTTCTCGAGCTAGAAATGGTCTTAAAGGGACAATCCCAGGGATTTTTTGTTTTGATTCAGCCTTTGTTTACTTTTCAAGTTTGCCTTTCTGAGCATGCTCACCTGTGGCTGAGGGGGGTAGGGGAAGTGTGCCTGCAGGAAGCTTCAAAGGAGTTAGCCACATTCCATCTCAAATTGCAGCTCTACTGACAACAGCTTTCCATGTGAGCCATTCATTGGTGTAATCAGTGCATTTTATCCATTCAGAAAAGTAGCCTTTCAGACATTTTACGACCAGACTGCTGCTGCTACTCTAGAAAGCACAGCAGTAATGCAATTCTTATAAAGAGACATTATTTTGTTTCTAAAATCAGTTGTTTACCAGACTATTTTGCTTACCTTTTAGTGTAGTGTAAGTCACATATTCACACAGAGTCAGAATTTTCAGACAAGCTTGTGTGCATACTGCAGGTTAGATTTCACAAACTTTACTGTTGGATGTTTATGATAGGAACTGCTTAGAATTTACAGTTTGTTGTTTTGAACTTCCCCTACCCAGAGACTATTAGTTGAATGACTGGTTTAGCATTAGCCTGAGATGCTATCTAGTCCAACTCAAACCTGCAGCCTTTGCAGCAGTGAAATTACATCTTTAGTATGTGCTTGCTTTTTGTAAAACTTAGTGGAAAGCTTATCCCAACTTAGGCAATTGTATTTTCTTTTGTTTGCTTTTGTTTTATGTTAGTTGCTACATGCTTTTTTCCCTTCACTGGTAATTATTTTATATGTTCTGCAACAGTGTTGCTTATTAGTGCATGTACTCATGCAGACATATATTTATAACACAGTTTCTCCACATTTCACAGGAAGCATTGCTTTGGACATTTTCGTCTTGGAAACAAATCCCCTGAGTTGCAAATATCCTAAGATTCTAGAAGAATAAAATCTTATAATAATAGTAAAAAAAAAAATGTCAGACAACTGTGAAATTGAATCTTGTTACTGTACTAAAAGTATTTTCCCATTAGGTGACACCCTTCATGAATCACTCGCAGTAACTGTCTGTATAATATGGATTCCATTCCACTGAATTTATTTTCTTTCTCTTTATCTTTCCTGCATTGTGGTAAAATGTTTGGATCGTTCACTTTTGCTGAATATTTGACTGCAGTAGAGTTGCACTGGTTACCATTTGAAAGTTGAGGTAAATGCAGTCTCTCTATTTCCCTATATGTGCGCATAAGTGTGTATGAAATATGTAATCTAAGTTTATATTCATGTGGTTGTAAAACCACAGCCTTGCTATGTCTTACTGACCGGCTTGTAATTCAAGGCATTCTTGACTGTCAGTCAAATTTGTATATGGGATATTTAATTGCTGTTGTTTGTCTTTCGCTTTCCTGGTAAGGGTCACCACAGCGGAACTCCGGTCCGCTAATGATTGGCAGTAGATTTTTATGAAACGCCGAGGTGCCAACTCAACGCCCAACCTTCAACAAAGGCTCGCCCATTTATGCACGCATGTCTTTCGAAAGCTACCCAACTGCGGGGAGGACATGCAGACTCCACACAGAAGGCACTGCCAAGCCAAGCTGAGAATCGAACGGGAGAACCTCTTACTGTGAGGTAACCACACTACCACTGTACCACTGTGGAATCATGCTGGATATTTAATAATGTGTGTATTTTATTAGACCTTTGTATGCAGCGACCTACTTGTTGTAGGCTGGATATGTAATAATGCATGCATTTTATTAGACATTTGTATGCAGCGACCTACTTGTTGTAGGCTGGATATGTAATAATGCATGCATTTTATTAGACATTTGTATGCAGCGACCTACTTGTTGTAGGCTGGATATGTAATAATGCATGCATTTTATTAGACCTTTGTATGCAGCGACCTACTTGTTGTAGGCTGGATATGTAATAATGTGTGC
>NW_025054813.1:5000-8119 GCF_019279795.1 Protopterus annectens
TCAAAATCGGAAAACAGATGTATAGTTCAGGTATGGAGCACTCAACAAAAAGGGTGAGATGAAGAATACTTGAACATTCTACACTATGTTGCTTTCACAGTGGGGTCATTTCAAGAGAGTGGCACTGGAAACAGCAGCAGTATCAGTCAGTGCGATACAAATTCATCTCACAGTACAGTGGCTGTACAAGAATAACAGATAATTAACACCCACAGTAATGGTAATTAGGTGACTTACAGAAGGGTATCACCATAGCAGCTCAGAGACACCAGGAAGGTGCCAGGTTGTCCAGTTGTGTGGCTCATAGCAGCATAAAATAATGGAGGCACACACACCGCTACTGTTAGAGGCTGAATAAAACAAGTTGAAGGCAGCATTATACCTAAGTAAGCTACCAGCTGGCTGTACAAAAGCCATAGGGGGAGGCTGATTGTGAGCCTTATGGGACAAACTACAAAACCAGCATGTCATCACTAAATACCATAGATTGCTTCTCATAGCCTATTGTTTATCAGCCCTATGTAGGGAATTTAGCTGGTCAAAATAAGAATATTCTAAGGATAAATAGGAGCAACTTATGACTGATCAGGGTGTGAAGCACCAGTGGCCATTTTGAATACGAATGAAGTCCAATGGGTACAACCCAATGTTACCAAAGCGCACGTGACTACAACAAAGAAGTCCACTCTCACACAGTTTTGTCATAGAATGGCACTTAAGAAGGAGTAGTTTTCTGCCATGAGAAGGGTATCACTGCTTATCCATCTTCAGGGTGAGGGCTGTATTCAAGAAAAACAGTGGAGTGATGAAGTTTACTACACCCCAAACATGTACCCCGCTTCCTCAGTTAGATTCCACACCTATTTAGCTTAGTGGCAGCTTCTCATGTTCAGTGGAGTAAGGACATCATTGGATAACATTAAGAGATTAGGAAGATGGTAGTACAATGCTTTTGAATGATAGCTGAAAAAATAACCTCTTTTACCACACCTAACATTTGTTGTTTCTTATTTGCAGAAACTGGGTATTACCTGTAGACATACATTGTACCTTTCAACAATACTTTGTTGACTGGAATTCATGCATGTTTGATCACCTGGAACCTTGTTCTTGCTCTTCATATTAATGTAAACACCTGTCTTGGCATATCTCCTCTTCAGGAACATGCTGACGGCGACTTACCTTACAGTAACATTGTGGTATCTCGAAGAAGGCATAGCGTAAAATTTGAGTTAAAGCCCAAATTATGATATTTACACTGAAATTTTAAAGTTTGCTGAGCTGTACACTCTTCACAACCCTTAATGTTGCCCACTATTTCATGGTGATATACTTATATCCAAGGGTTCAAATGGTATTTTTGAAATGTGCAGTTCTTGCTCTGTATGCCATTCTTCAGCAGACAGACTACTGTCCATCCATGTGGTACATGGCCCATTCGACCCTGCTTGGCCTCTAACAGCTATGCAATATACACCACCAGCAATCTTTTATAGACAGAAATGGAAAATGGCTGGCGCAACAGATTTCTACCACAAGGAATCCTATACTTACTCAATAAAACTTCCTGTGCATGTTCAAAACGGCCAATACTACACATGGTCTGTATTCAAGAAATATTCTGAGAGCGAATAGCCTGTAAATCATTAATCTCTGGGGTATATAGCATAGTGTTTCTTGACATGGGCTTAGCTCCGCTCAACAGTGCTTGAAGCTTGGCTGGTTATGTTTATTAATGTTTTTTAACTCCATTACCTACTACATACCAATAAACTTATCAAGCAGATATACAGTTACTGGTATCACTACAAAATGTACATGCTGCATATAGAATATATATGCAGACAAAAAACATCAATTAATTGATGAATGTATTTCCTCAACATCTCATTTGAATGTCATTACTGGTCATTAATATAAACTACTGACCACACCCAATTTTTATACTACCATGATTATTACTGTAATACCTTTGAAGATTGCACATGTACCGTAAACACTGACTGCATGGTTAGCTTTCCACAGTGTACTTTATTTTCTTGTCTGAATACCCCTACTGTGATTTATGTACTGTAAGACTACCAACTATATACACACATAACAAGGTATCTATTGTAACCATTTGTTTGTTTCAGTATGTAATAAAAACAGCAAATAGATGTGCACTGTACTCTCCAAGTTACCAGAAATTAGGATTAATCTCTGTTTGGGAAATCATTTCATGTGTTTTCTCTTATTTCTTTATTCAGCTGTTTGTTTGTGTACTTGTTGTTGCAGTGGGAGGCTGAGAGACTCTTGAGTCACAACCACAGGCTCCATGGTGCAGAAGACGCGGCAAACAGCAGCCTGAACATATAAGATGTTCCTGGTACACCCATACCTGGTTACTAGGCTATGGTCCCTGAGCAGCCTTATCTCTAGGCCACATCTAAGCCCATGTGCATGCAAGGCAGCAGCTGATGTGCAGTCCAGCAGAGGCGCAGTTGGTATCCCGCGGCTGTATGTGCTGTTAACCATCCAGCTGACCAGGTTATGCATGCAAGGTGTAGGTAACTACCCTGCCTGATGGATAGGGTGCCCATCACATCACATGGTGATTGTGTGGGACAAACTTACTGCATCACTTGTTTAGGCCCAGACCACAATGTCCCTTATTGTCGCTTCTGTGCTTTGTTCAATGCCAGAACTATCCATTGTCGGGCCCTTACTGTAGCCAGATATTTTCACTTACAGTCCTCAAATTCCAATATGGCTTCAGTAAGCCATTTGACAGCAGATCTTCTGAAAAAAACGTAAAGATAGAGACAGAGACAGACCGCACAGGTCAAAACCTACCAATGACGCTTATGTTAAGCTAGTAGTCAGTTCTCTGCTACTCAGTGAGGCACTTTCGCAGTCCCTGATGCCCATTTCTGTTGATTCACAGGTCGCTACCAAGACCCTTTCAGAATCAGGTATGCCACAAAACTCCTCTTCATCTAAGGATCCTGCGGTCATCTCTACCTCAGTAAACAGGTTCTGGATGTTATCCATGATGTCAGATGTCCTTACACCAGAAAGACTTATGCTGATAAATGGAAAAGGTTCTGCACCTGGATCCAGGCTAAGGGAGCCAATAT
>NW_025054814.1:0-7229 GCF_019279795.1 Protopterus annectens
GTGTAAAACCTTGTTAAGGGCAAGTTGACATACCAAAAGCAATTATGTAAGTGGATTGTAACATTTGATTGGTATTTGCAACAAAAAAAGTATATCATAGTAAATGTTTATTGTGTGATTCAAAGGAAACTGCATTTTGTGTAATATGCCATAAACAAGTATTGCATGATATTGCTAAAAACTAGACTGTGCAGACAGATCTGTTCATGATAAAGAATTAATTAATAATACACAGTTTTCATTATATCCAGATGTAAAGCAGTTATGTCCTGTCAGTACATTAATTTCTGAATTACAACAGCAATCAAATCTGTTATTGACAGAGTCCCTGTAGATCTTGTAACTCCCTTTAAAAATTATGTACAAGCATGGAATGATGCCACGGCTACACATACAGATGAGGACAGAAACAAAGTTTATGATACATTGACAGAAGACTTTAATAAGTTTTTAAAAAAGAAACAAAATGAATTTAAAATGTTCAAAACTGACATTCAAGATCTCTGTCAAAAGTGCATAGGAGCTCTGCAGTCAACAGAGGAATCCAATAACAGGTATCATATATCCCTTAAACACTTACAGGTAGAAATGACAGACCTTAAACAGCATCTGAAGGAAAAGGAAGAAGAATTAGATGGATTAACAGAGACTAACCTCCAAAATACTATTTTAATATCCCAGCTTAAAGAAGAGTTAAAAAACACAAAACCAGTCCAAATTATAGAACAGGGACAGGGAACCACTACAGATTTATATACACAGTCTAGATTATTACAGAGTTTACCACAGTGGAATGATAAAAAAGGCATATTTTATAACATGCTTACATTTGAAGAATGGGTGGCATATACAGCAGGATCTGATATATGGACAGATGCATTACTTAGATGTTTCTGGATTTTCATTCCCAAATGTTTTAAAACTTTTATACAATTAAAGCAAGGTGATTATCAGTTGAACACTAAAGTAGGATGATGACAGCCGTTTTAATGGCATTTACACAAGGGCAGCCTCTCACAGCCAAATTATTAGATAATTTTAAAATTACTATCACAGATAAATTAATGGAACAAAGTGATCATTTCAGACTTGCATTTCAAATCATATATAAAAAAACAGACAGAGACATGGGAAAAAGAGACATACAAAAACAGTTAATACATTGCTTCTTAGAACAAGTCAAAGGGGTTCCAGGGGATATTAAATGTATCTACGAAGAAAATTCTGATACCCTCATTGATTTGGTACAAAAACTAATGAGGGGACGGACTATGGCCGATGATGGGACTTTATACTCACACCATATCTTTGCATGTGAAGATAATAGTGAGCCATTTGGAGTAATTGGTGAAGTCAAAAACAGGGAAGGCAAAGATGGTGTGACCAACCACCAGCTGAAAGAGCTGTGTCAGCACCACCAGCTCCTGCTTCTATGCTTGTAGTACCAGGATCAAGCACAGGTAATGAGCAAAAGGCACCAACATGCTTCTTTGTAAAAAATAGGACACGTTAAGCAAAATTGTGATCATTACAAAGCCTGGCGCAAAAGAAGGAAGAACAGGAGTGTTTCCAAAAAGAGAGCAAACAATTTACAAGAAAAGTCAGAAAAGCAGGATCATGTACAAAACCTTACAATATTAGTAAAAACAGTTATAAGAGCCATCAATATACAGGAAAAGGGAAAGTATGCCCGTAGATTTTCAAACAGTTTCACCTGTAAATCCGAAACATTTGATAGAACAGGCAGAAGGAATAGCTAGGCAACAGTTAAAAAAAGATTGAAAAACCTAAATATGTAGATCATTCAGACACAGAAGAAGATGACAAACAAAAACATGAGGTGTGTCATATTGCATTTGATAATAAAGGAGAGGATGAGTGGATTTCCTTACAATAAGGATGTGCCCCCTACTCTGGTATCTTTCCTGACTACCTTTAAAAGGGTCGAGATGGACGACCACTGATTGATATTTGGGTAGAGGGGTCACTGTGGAAAAATGTCTTAATAGACACAGGAGCAGCAGTATCTGTCACAAACAGACAGTTACCAGTAAATCCTATAAAAAAGGTTTGCATTTCAGCATTTAATGGCACAGGATGCTATGCAGTGAGTAGCCAAAATGTGGACATAAAGTTTAGTCAAGAGGGACAAATATGGAAGGGTGCATTTTAATGCATCCATCTTGCACAAATACCATTATTGGTATGGACATTCTAGGACCTTTAGGCATAGTAATTGATTTACCTAATGAAATTCTGTGGATGGGAGACAAACAACAAAGAGAGGAAGAGCAAAATACAGGTTGCTATGCAATCTCTCTACCTGACAAACCTGAAAAACCTACAGGCTATATAAATACAGACAGTGAGGATGTATGGAAGCATTTACAACAGCAATTCCCAAATCTATGGTCCAAGGGTCCCAGTGATTGTGGGAAACTAGAAAGCCCAGTAGGAATAGGAAGTGATCAGGACTATATACCACCTTTTCAAAAACAATATCCTATTCCTAGGGAAGCAGAAGAACATATGGAAAAATGTATTGCAGAATGGGAAAGAGAAGGGATTATACAAAAAGGCAACAGTCCTACAAATTCACCAATCTGGCCAGTTAAGAAAAAGATGGTAGTTATCGTCTTGTTATTGATTTACAAAGGTTAATCAATATACCACTCCTAGAGCACACTTGATTCCAGGAGTCCCAGAGTTGGCTGCACATATTAAGCCACAAAGTAAGTGGTTTACAGTAATAGATTTAGCAAATGTTTTTTTGCAGTGCCACTCAGGAAAAAGATTGGCCAAGATTTGCCTTTACATTTAAAAAAAGCAATATGTTATGACAAGGTTACCACAAGGGTTTCAAAACAGTCCAGTTATTTTTCATCAGACAGTAGGATCCATTCTACAACATTTGGAAAAGGATGACTCAGTAATACATTACATTGATGATATTTTAATTCAGTCAGAAACAGTAGAGGAGCATGTACGGCTTCTTAAGAGAGTTTTTCATACTCTACAGCAAGCAGGGTTTAAGGTTAAAAGTGAAAAATTCAGTTTATGACACAAAAGTTAAGTTTCTAGGTACTATTATAAAACCAACAGGAAGATCTCCTTGCCCTGTATGTACAAGGTATTTTACAAATGGAAAAGCCACTGACTATAGCAGACTTACATAAATTCATGGGAATCATGAATTACAATAGGAATTTATAGAGGATTATGCAGCCGTGGCTGCTCCCTATACAAAATGTTACATGAACAAAAGAACTCCACCTTTTAGAGTGGGGATCTCATGAAGAGGAGGCATTTTCACAGATAAAAATAAAACTAGCACAAGCTACAGAACTAATAGCGCCCATCCAAGGTTACCATTTGTGTTACAAGCAGCAGCAGGAAAAAACAACTGTCTGTGGAAAATTACTACAGGAATGGCTTCGCTATTCGGTAGTGACAACAAAATGGAAAAATATTAATGCTTCAGTCACTTTCTTTTAGCAGAAAGATGACCCTGGACTAGTTACTATCCATGGCTGCTGGCAGCAGTTATTAGCCATTTATCGGGTATTAAACAAACTGAATATTTGACCGTATTTTCTCCAGCATTATAGTACAAATACCCACATCGTTGTAAAAGTTTTGATGGACAGTTTTGAAATGAATAAAATTACATGGTATTAGTCAGGCAGTCTTTGCAAAATGGATGGCACTTTTGAATGAAACTGTTACTATACAGACAGGGGATAAATACCTATTTGCTTCCAAACCATATGATATAAAGGAAAACAGCATAACTGTTTAGAAAAGATAATGTCACCTGAGGTGCAATTTTAGCATCTGATTTTGATCACTTTAAGCCATCCATCTTTGTGGATGGAGCACGATATTGGGACCAAGGCAGATACTGGACAGGATTTGCCATAGTTCCAGAGAATCCACAATTGGGTTCTCCTGAACTAATCAAGTTACCAGGGCATATGTCAGCTCAAAGAGCTGAACTGGAGGCAGTATTGTATGTGCTAAAGTATTACAATCCTATTAACATTTTTCAGATAGTGCTTATGTAGTAAATTCTTTAAGACTACATATGGAAACCTGGGTAAGACGAGGATTTGTGGATAGTGTAGGTAAACCATTACGGCATGCTGAAGTATTAAAAGACATATATAAAGTTATAACAATGTCAAAACAACAAGGACAGTATAGCATCTTAAAAGTAAAAGCACATCAAAAGCCAACCAGTGAAACTTACAGATTAAATGTGTTAGCTGATACCTTGGCCAAACAAGCATCACAAAATGGAAAAGAACTTCCAGAATATGAGTATGCCAATGTAGAAGTTAGTGTCTTAAAAGAGCTAGATAAAGAGTCAATAGAGAAAGACCTTGTAAATATACAAAAACAACAGGGCTTAAAAGAAGAAACTGATCAGTGCAGATTGGTAGGTATACCACCAAAGGAGTACTATGCATACACGACCTCCAAAGGGTTACAGTTGCCATATGTACCATTTCAGTTGGCACGCCAGTTGGTCAAGTTAAATCACCAAATACTGGGCCATATAGGAACTGATAAGTTATGGGCAGTTGTAAAAGAAAAGTATTGGAACCCAAATTTAAAAAGGTCTGCAAACTGATTATAGAAGAATGTTTAATCTGTCTTCAGGTAAATGCTAAAAGCAAAAGGCCTCAGTTACATCGAGTACAGCCAGCGGATGGGCCATAGTATGCAGTTCAAATAGATTATGCAGGTCCATTACCAACAACAAAGGGAGGTTACAGATATCTACTAGTAGTAGTGGACGTCTTTTCAAAATGGGTAGAAGCAATTCCTACCAAAACCATGACAGCAAAGGCAACAGCAGAAGCCTTATGGAAAAATATTTTCTGTCATTGGGGATGGCCACGGGTTATAGAGTCAGACAATGGCCCACAGTTTGTTAGTGATCTCATTAAACAAATGTGTAATTTGTTAGGCATACAGCAAAGGTTTCATGTACCATACCATCCACAATCTAATGGCATTGTAGAACGTATGAATCGGACGTTAAAAGAACGTCTAAAAAAGGCATGCTTGGAAAAGGGCAATACATGGGTACATCATCTGCCTGGTATTTTAATGGGTATTCGAGCAACACCAAACAGCAAAACAGGTATTTCCCCATATGAAATAATGACAGGCCGCAAAATGCCCATACAATTACCATTTGATCCAGATTTTCCTAATGGTAGGCCCATGCTAGAAATTAGCAAACATCAGGAATGGCTAAAACAACTTACTAGTATATGTGACTATAATGCAAGGGAGCAAGCGTTCCATCTATGGAAAAAGGTGCCAATAATACCAGCTGAAGAAAACCTTCCCTGTGGAACCAAAGTATTGGTAAAAACATTCCAAATGGAAGGACCATGGGCTAGCAATTGGCAAGGCCCTTTTGAAGTAGTGGAACAAATTGGACCATTAGTGTACAAAATCAAAGGAAAACAGAAAAACAGAACAATGTTGGTACATAAAGATCAACTAAGAATGATAACAAATAGTGAACAATGTAAATCTGATTAAATGTATTCTTTTGTAGGTTTCCAACAGAGAAAACCCTAATGAAATTGACATGGTTTAAAGTGCATCCTTTTGGAAATCCAGTTTCGGATGACCAAAGGCAAAATGATTCAACAATGGAATTTCTATTTAAAGGATGTTTTTTTTAATTGATAATAGCTATCATACTAACTATTATTGTATTGCTTAGTATTAAATTATACTTACAACCTGTTAATCAAACTGTAAAGTTACATAAGAGAGAGTAAAGAAATGTGGAAAATGAACAAGATCGGTCACCATCTTTTAACACTTTTTTGGCGAGACAATGTTGGTATGCAAAAAACATGAATGTTTCTAATTGTTGGGTATGTAGCTTAATACGAAAAATAACAGGGGTAATGCCTCTAATACCTATTCCACTAAATTCTCTTAGTAGTTGGAGAGTATTAATAAATGAAACAGGAGATCAAGTTATAAATGTACAATTACGTAAAGCAAGAGTACAGTTATCTGCTATAGTACAGGGGATCACATGTTTTCAACAAAATGGAACTGTTCCAGTGGGTAATAGCAATTGTATTCAAACAATTGAAATGAAAAATTTTCACACCCACAAACCAGTAGGTGGAGTATTTTCACATGGTTTCCCTATTTTAATACCAATTAAGGGTCAGTTAATATTAAGTGACACAGCAGTATTTCACTTTTCACAAAATGACAAAATGACTGTAAAACTAATATTACATGTTGGAGAAGTAAAACAGATAAAAACTTTACAGTTGTACATGATAAAACTCCTACTATGGGGCAAGTAAATGGCAGTCTGGTAAATAGCAGTGTTGCTCTATCAGATGGGTTATATTACATCTGTGGTAAATATGCTTATAAATGGTTACCAAAGGGATGGGATGGCACCTGTTATATAGGATTAGTGGTACCAGCAATGCATCATGTAAAAGAGTTACCAAAAGGAAACATTAGGAATACAAAAAGAAAAGGGATATATTACCTGTAATTGAAAGTCCAGAAAATCCAGTAGACACCTTAGATACATCACGTATATATCATCAAAATCTTGATTATATCAAATTAAAAGATATGGATTTAGGAGATGATGTAATCTCTGGAGCAGGTATTTTCCTTGGTAGGGCTGCAAAAGCCATCTGGGAACTGAGAAAACTATCTAAACTAGTTGAGGTATTGGCAAATGCCACTTTCAATGCAGTCCTTGACATTACTGTCGAAATGACAGCAATACGAACTATGGTTTTGCAAAATTGAATGGCATTAGATTACATATTAGCATCACAAGGGGTACATGTGCTTTAATAGGAGAACAGTGTTGTACATTTATTCCAGACAAAACAGAATCTGTAAAAGCACATTTAGAAGTGATTGCACAAGTGTCTCAACATACTAGAAAAAACTGGAATGATGACTGGAGTGAATGGTTTAGTAATCTATTTACAGGATGGACAGGAAAAATCACTGTATTTTTAATTTCTTTTATTGTTATTGTAATGCTTGGTTGCATATTATTTACATGTATTAAAGTCTGCTTAGCAAAAGCTAGTCAAATTACTGTTGTTAATTGTCATAATGAAAAACTATTACCAAATAATGCTGAATTTATTTCTCTAGTTTAAAATAAAAAAGACGGAATTGTTAGAGTGTGCTCCTTAAAAGGTTGA
>NW_025054815.1:0-8535 GCF_019279795.1 Protopterus annectens
TACATCTATGTTATTTTAATAATTCCTGTGATTGAAACTCTGGTGTTAATTGTAAATAAATATTTAGTATGTCATGTGCTTTTATTATTTATTATTAAATATATTTAAATTTTTCATTGTGGCTGGTCCTTTGGAGAATATTTTAACCTTTGAGAGTACTTATAGTTTTTTGGTGACACTGTGGCCACTCCTGAAAGCCTTACCGCATTGGTCAAACACTACCATTTGTATTAATGTTAATTTTACTCAGTATAATTTGGCACCCTTGTAAGAGCCTTAGAATAGATGACTTTGGAGTGTCCTAGTGGCAGTATCTACCTTATAGTCTGAGGAGTCTAGCTAGTAAATCTATGCCAGCCTTTCCCAGGTGTGTGTGTGTGTGTGTGTGTGTGTGTGTGTGTGTGTGTGTGTGTGTGTGTGTGTGTGTGTGTGTGTGCGTGTGTGTGTGTATGTGAAAATCAAATCTCAAAGTATGTGCGCTTGTGTCAGCCACTTGGAGCAGGGGCACAGAGCACTGGTTTCACAGAGACAGTGGTGGAGGACCTGGCCTGGGACACTCAACTGAGGAGTCAACTCTATAGCTGTGCCAATGGGGATTCTTATTGAGGGCCTGGAGAGAGAGAGAGAGAGAGAGGGAAACCCAGACCCTGGACTGAGTGTGTTCCCTATGTGCTCTTAAGGGAAATCAAGCTTGGCGCAGAGAGCTGCATCTGGAAATACTGTGTATACCTAACTTTGTTTCAAGTGAATGTCCCTCACAAATATTAGTGGTGAGGGTTCAGGCTCCTTGATTACTGGCCCAGGGAGAGGACATCACACACTCCTAACCAATTATGGCCATGACATGATACTGTTAGGTCAAAAACACTGATCAGTTTGTATAATAATCTGAACTGCAGACTTTTCTTTTAAAAGATAAAGGAGCTAAGTGTCCTAATAATTTGAGATATGTGGCTTGCAAGAAGCTAAAAATTGCAAAACAAATTCACAATGTAAACGTAAAGATGACATGTGTCCAAAATCAAACACACTATCAAAGTTGGCTAGAATTATGTAAATTGCACTTACCCTTAAAATAGATGTCCAAATTTCACATTGCTACAGTAGACCTTAGGTTGCATGGGTTGTTTTCCACTCAGGAAGCAACAAAAAGACAGCTTCAAAAAACTCTGGCTGTCCCCCACTATTTCACTCTGACTGGTTAACCCCCCCCCCCCCCAGAGAGAAATCAACAGTCAGAGTGAAGCTTTCGTCAGTACTTTCTTACCCATACAGTAACAGAAGAGCCTAGCAACCTGCAATAACAAACTAATAGCAACAGTAAAATGTATAAAGTACAAATCAAACACAACCCTTCTTTATATCCCAATTACAAGTATTTACAAGACAAGAGAGATTAAGGTTGGGTGTGGCTACTGCAACAGTGAGAAATTCAAACATCTACTGTTATGGGTAAGTGTTACTTACACAACTGTACTATGTTCATCATTTCCATCACTGCAGTAGCCCTTATGCTATATGGGTTGGGATCTAGTATATAAGGTCGAGTGCATGAAATATCGAACAGGTAAACCTCAAACTCAGTTACCCGAAGCCAGAGTTTCACAAAACCACAGATAATAGAAACCAGAAAATCATGGCACAAGTGCACTTTGTCTGCACCTTTAAATTCCACCCAGTAAAACATATACGTCTTACTTGCTACAGCTATAGCTACATACTATGGTTGATGTATGCAGGAATTCTCCCGGTGTGCTGGAGGAAGTGTATAAAACCACCAAATCTCAAAAGGGTAAGGACGTGCTCATAGTTGAAGAGTACATGTATAATTTAGAAAAATTAGGTAAAACCTGCAAATATTGGTGCTGTAGGTACAAGAAAGCTGAATCATGTAAAGGGAGAGCAATTGCGGAGGTAGTCAGCACAGGTGAGGTGTTAGTTAAGTCTACTGCTCATAATCATTCTGGGGAGCCTGAGGAAGTGGAGACATATACAGTGTGCCACAGTCTGAGTCAAAGAGTTGCCCTATCTAGGGATTCACCATGTCTAATAGTAGACGATGCAGTGGCGTCTTCCTCTCTTGATTTTGCTCCCACCCTCCCTAGTAGAAAAGCACTTTTAGAGTGAGTATGCCAAGTTAGAGTGCAGCAAAGGGTAAGCAGATTAAAGTCTTGTTTGGGGTTTTTAGAAATACAAAGCAAGGATTTCCCTTTGAAAGCTGGCATGCTGATGGAGAGAAAATTGCGCAATGCTAACAATGACTCAGTAGCTGTGGTTTTAACAACTAGGCAAAACTTAAAGGACTTGTGTAAAAGTGACATCTGGCTAATGGACGGAACATACTTTGCTAGGGGAACCCAATGTCGACAGTTGTACACTATACATGCGCTGCTAAAGTATGGAGCGTACTCAAAGAGTGCACCATTACTTTTCTGTTTAATGAGTAAAAAGTCACTTCACTGCTATAATTATATGTGGCAGTGTCTGTTTGAAATGTGTGCTGCTGAAGACTTGGAGTGTGAAGTATCCTATCTGTTATGTGACTTTGAGATAGCGGCCATAAAAAGCATTAAGGTGAATGTTAGTAATGTAATTTGTAAAGGTTCTTTCTTCCATTTTGGAAGAAATATCTGGTGAAGAGGTACAATCTTTCAGTTTGGGTGCATTGCACAACTCCAACATGCAGTTCCAATTGGCTGTCAAACAGTTAGCTGCATTAGCGTTTCTTGAGGAGAAGGATGTTATACCAATGTTTGTTAGACTGAAGGAGTGTTTTCCTGTTGAAGGTAGGGACTTATTGAAATAGTTTGCTGAGTGGTACTTGAATGGCAAACCAAGGACTTTCAGCACCCGGTCTACAAGTAGTGTAAAATGTCCACCTCTATTTCCTGTGATGTTTTCGAATATTAGTGTTTTAAATGAGTTAGGGTTACCTAGGACACAAAATTGTGTGGAATCCAGGCACTGGCGGTTCAAGTGCATGACCGGGAAGTATATTTGTGATGTATTTACTGTGGTTTCTGCAAATGTTAGAGAGCAGAATCAGGTAGATGAGATTAGACGCCACCTGTCTACAGCCTGTCCTCAGTCTCCTAGGAAACGTTGCTTGCTAAGGAGACAAAAGCAGTTTCAAACTATTTTTGAGAACAAAGGGAAGTATGATACTGTGGGGTTTGTTGCTACTCTACTGCAGATGTGATTGAGGAATTGACACAATGTTCAGGTGAAGGGTGGTTACTCACTGTGTTTCTATTTGCTTTGGTCTAATTTCTGCTGTATGAGTAATTGTTCTATATTCACTAGTGTCGCATTTGGGTTGCACTGCATTCATCCACTTCTGTGTAATTCGATCTTTTGTTTTTTGTCATTGTCAGATTTCATGCAATTGTAATTTTGGTGTTTTCCGTTCGTGTTTCCTGTGTTCGATATTTTGTGCAGTTGACCTTATACACTAGATCCATGGGTTGAATATCAAAGCCTATACATCCTGGGAGGAAGCCAGATATGGATCCAGGAGCCCCTAGCAAATGGTCCTAGCAAAGTTTGACCTGGCCATAGAAAAGGAATCCAGTTTGTAGTGCTTTCTAAAAGTATGTACTGAGAACCATGTAGCTGCCTCTAAAATGCTTTTAGTGTCCACCCCTTTCCAGTATGGCCTCAAGGAAGACATGATTCTAGTGGAATGTGCCTTGATACTGCCTGGGATGTATTTCCCATGGGGAGAGTAACAAAAAAACAATAGCCAATGACAAGCACCTAGAAATTATCTGTTTAGATACATGGTGTCCTTTTCCCCCCAGACAAGAAATAAATAGCTGATCAGCTTTTCTAAAGGGTTTAGTTCTGCCAAGATGTTACCTGGCTGTGTATGCACATCCAGAGTACGTCAAATCTGTTCTCCCCATTTTTTTTATTCTTGGTGAAAAACTGGGAGATTGGATGCTTGATTCAAAGTAAACTCTGAAACCACTTTACACATGAATGAAGATGAAGGGTTTGCTGTTAAAGATACCCTATTCCAATGGATAATCAGCTAGGGCTCACCCACCCCAATTGCTTGCAACTTAGGTACTCTTATTGCAGATGACAGAGCAATGATGAGTACAGTTTTCCAATTCAAGAACCTCAAGTCAGATTGATAGGCAGGTACAAACGGTAATATAGTCTATTCTTCCAGCACATAGATGAGGTCCCAAGGAGGAGCAACCTGTTTACCAGGAGTTCTCAGATATAAAACCCCTTTCAGGAACTGTTTGAAGCAAGCAGAGAAGGAAGAGAGGAATCCATGAACACACATGCACAAATAGCTGCAAGCTAAACCTTTAGAGAGGAATATTGAGACAAGAGGAAAGTAACTCACACAAACATTTGAGCACCAGTGGTACAAAATCCCAGATGGGACCCTGGTTATTGGCTAGGCACCAACTAGAAAATCACTTCAACTTACCAAGCTAGGATTTCCTAGGTATAGGTTTTCTTGCCTCCTTTAGTACCTGCTGCACATCATCATGAACTAAAAGGTATATTGAAACTGAATCATCCAGGCAATCAGTTGAAGTTGCTTGACACTGTGGTGTATTGAACATCCCCTGTCAAGTGTGATTTAGTCTTTGAGGAAGTTTGAGGTAATTGTTCTTGGCCAGTTCTATAAGAAAGGAGAACCAATGTTATCTGAGCCAAAAGGGGGTCACCAAAATTATTTTTCGGGTAACCTTTTGAATCTTCAGAATTACCCTGGAAATCATTGGAAAGGGTGGAAATGAATAAAGAAATATTTTGTTTCCAAGGGAATGAAAATGCATCAATTTTCCAGGCTTGCTTACAAGGAGCCCTGGAGAAAAAATTGTCTAGTTGTCTGTTTTGAAAGGAAGTAAACAGATCTATTTGAGGTGTTCACAACAACTAGATCAATTTTTGGAAGATCTCCTAGCTCAGTTTCCATTCATGAGGGTCTGTCCTAGTCCTGCTCAGCTTGTCTGCCACAATTTTTTGCTCTGATGGAATGCTGAAGAGTTAACTTTCAAGCTATCACTGCCAGACTGCATTGCAGGTATGACCTTGTACCTCCCTGCTTGTTTATATGCCACATGACTGTGGTTTTCTCTGTAATAATTTGGAGAGTTCCTAGGGACAAAAGGTGAAGAGACTTCAAGGCATGAATAACAGCCAACATCTCTTTTAAACTGTTGTGTGTTTGGTCTTTCTGAAGGATTCCATAGGCTTGTACTTTTACCCTCCTGGAAACAGCTCCTCAAGCAAAATCTGATGTGTGTCTGGTGACAGACTGGATGGGTCTATATCACATTATCGAAATTCCAAAATGTCGAACACCATAAGCTTGACCTTGGAATCTCAAAATGTGATATACTTGAACGCTCAGAATAGCAAATTTTTTCCAAGGGAGAAAATTCGCTGTTCCGAGAAAATACACACATAGAATAAGCGCACCAAAATACATAATCCACACATACACACTTCACAGAACCCTGCAATAATCTGTACATACACTAGTAGCTATCCACTTACCTTAACCTAACCCTAACCCTAAGGTCCCTAACTAACACACACTCACCTTACCCGCTCTCTAACCCTATGGTGCCTAACTAACGCACACTCACCTTACCCGCCCCCTAACCCTAAGGTCCCTAACTAACGCACAGTCACCTTACCCACTCCCTACCCCTAAGGTCCCTAACTATCGCACACTCACCTTACCTGCTCCCTATCCTTAAGGTCCCTAACTATCACACACTCACCTTACCTCGGTCCGTTTGCACACTTACCTTAACCGGGTCCGTCACCTTCGCACCACAGTTGAGGAAATAGCGAAGCCGCAGAAATGGCCCACCGAATACTTTCCCTAGGAAAATATTCGGTGTTCTGCAGCTTCGCTATTTCAAGCGTTCACTGAATAAGGGTCGATATTAGAGCATTCGATGTTTTAACACTTCGATGTTTTAATATAGACCCAACTGGATTGGGTCATGAGGAGAGAAGAGGAGACCTAAGTTCAATTGAATCTGATTGTCTCCGCCACAGCATTTCCCTTTTTATGAAGCCCAAAACTGGGACTTGATTCTCCAGGGAATGCAAATCCTGAGTCCATGTGTTTTTAGAAACCGCTGTATATTTATCATGCGTAATCTGGCAAGAGGTATCATGAAAATCATAGAAGACATAAATCCTGGGATCCTGAGGAATTCTCTTGCAAAAGTCTAAGACTGATTGGAGAAGTTCAGGAAAATGTTCAGGTAAAGATTTGCATTGTCTTGTGTTAAAAAGATCTTTTGAAGAGAAAAAAATCTGTAAGACATCCCAGAAACACAATCCTGTCAGGTGGAGTCAAGGAAGATTTTGAAATATTTATCTGAAAGCCTACATTGGTCAAAAGAGACATTACCCATGTTAATGTCTCTTAACATCTGAACAAAGACTCCGCAAAGATAAACCAGTTACCTAAATAAGGAAAGATGCAAATGCCATTTAGTCTACAGTAAGCTATGACTGGGGCTAGGCATTTTGTGAATACCTTTGGAGCTGTAGGGTAAGGCAGACTACTGATAATGTGACTGAGAAACAGAGAACCTTACAAATTTCCTAAAACCTATGGCTATGGGAATATAGTAGTTAGCATCATTTAGGTATAGAGTTATTAAGTAGCATGTGAGAAATAAGAGGAAAAAAGGTTCTGTAAGGTCAACATTTTGAACTTTAGAAGTTTCACATCAAGATTTAGAAAGGAAAACTCTAGTACTGGTCTCCAAGAGGTAACCATCTTTGGTATCAAAAACATTCTAGAATATAATCCTTTGCCACTTTGACTTAAAGATACTGGTTCTTTGACTCTCTGGATTTCTAGAGACTGAAGAACCTGAGAAATACATTCTATTTGGTTTGAAGAGTGGGAAGGTATTCCCCTGAAAAGAGGTTTCTATATCTAGTGCCATCTGTTGTCCTCAGTCCTAGGATTTATGTATTCTGTGATTTTCATGATACCTCTTTCCAGATTACGCATGATAAATATAAGGTGGTTTCTAAAAACTCATGCACCCAGAATCTGCATTCCCTGGAGCATCCCTTTTAACATCCAGGAGTCCAAGACAATCTTTTGCTGAATTAGACTTTTGAGGGCCAGTTTTTGGGACAGATTTATAAAAATATTGGCAGGCGTGAGGGAAGAGCGTAAGGAGTGCTGGCATAATCATTTTGTACTGTTGGTCTGACCCTTTTTCCTGAAAAGACCCATGTTTTCATTGCTACTACCCTCTGGCCATCTCTATTTTGGATTTTGTTTGCCAGAAAAGGACTGGTTTTATTTACTTGACTTATAAGAGGAAGGCATATAAGATTTCTATTGAGATACATTAAATATCTTAGAGAGTTACTGAATTAACTTACCTCTTTCATCATATTGTTTGAGAACCTAGGTAACAGAAGAGCCAAACAATACCTCCTTTTTTAAAGCTGAATCTAGCATTTCAGCCTTTAACTGATCAGAAAACGTTTGGTTGCATACCCCTCTCCACACTGTGCATACCCCTCTCCACACTGTGCATACCCCTCTCCACACTGTGCATACCCCTCTCCACACTGCAGCAGTAACAGTGGCTCTAGACACAGTATCGACTCAATTGCACATGCTCTTTAAAGCAATTTTAGATACCTGAAGAAGGGAAGAAACAGTTTGGTTTAGGAAAGAGCTTTCTTCTCTAGGAAGAGTGGAAGCTAATTCTCTCAGAATGTCCAGATGACATAGTATACATTTCCACATATACATGCCTAGTAATTCAGAATTTTGAAAGCTAAAGTAGAAGAAGAAAACATTCTCTTACCAATACGGTTTAACATTTTACCCTCCTTGCCACCAGAAGAAGGGTTGGTACTGAGCATCAGGCTGTTGCAAGTATGAGACAGTGTAAATAGCAGTAGGATCTGACCCTTAGGTGAGAGAAAATTAGCCTGATGTACCTTATACAGTTTGTTTGCTTTTTTAGGAACTGATGACTAGGTGTACCATGACTGCAGGCAGCATTCAAGACATCCTCCAGTGCTGGTAATAAAGGAGGGATGGGAGTGGAATGAGGTATATCCATTTTTAACATGTATTACCTCCTCATTTCAGGCAGAATATCTATTTGTTCCCATAAAATACGTCATTCATCTTAGCAATGGTCTGCTTAAATGAAAATTGCTCCACAGGAGGATAAGAATGAAAGTTTTCCTCACAATCCGAGAGTTGAACCTAAGAATCTGCAGGAAAAGACTCCCTATCTCTCTCAATATTAGAATCATCAGACCTTGTTATATCAGGAATTATTTGACAGGGAATCCCCATCTGTAAAGGCTTGTGCACACCAGGATTTACTTCCTGTAATACCTGTCTAGCTAAGGAAAGCAATTCATCTATTTTAATAGTAATAATTTCATCAGAAGAACAATCTTTAGCTTTTTTTTTTTTTTTTAATAGGAGTTCCAGCAAAAGAGGACCGACTTGAAGAAAGGCCATCTGCCTGGCCTAATGGTATCTTGCCCCAG